>NC_047518.2:11150008-11347508 GCF_902827115.2 Pseudochaenichthys georgianus
CAATCATCGTCCAGCCTCAGCTTTGGTATTCTTTCACAACCATGTTATGGGTTTATTAGACTGAGCAAACATAAACATATAGTGGTGATCCCACGGGTTCTTGTTTGCAGACAGCGGCGATTGGAGCATCCGTAGGCTGACAAAAGTCCGGCATAGTCCAGTACTTCTGTAAACACAAAGCCAGCAAATTCCTGTATCATAATGCAAGATGTTTTTAACAAGCCAAACCACTTGGAAGAATCATGTGTAACTTAAGTTGTGTTGAAAGAAAGAGCAGTTTCTGCCTCTCCCACTGGTGTAAAGTTGCTGGGTGAACTTTGTAATACTAGGTCTCACTGACAGCCTCTTGTTATTAGCCAGCTAATAAATACAACCACATACACAAAGAAAAGCTGCAATTTCAACATGTCCAAGCATCCTGTATCATAGCCATGCTAATCATGTTTATAATAAACCAAACCGTTTGTAAATCAGTCAAGATTTCAGTGAGTTAAGAGTATTTTTGTGCAGATCACTCACCTGACAACAGCTACCATAACGCGAATCAGAGTAACTGTTGACTGTAGCAAGATGGCGGCCGTCAGCTACGCTGGAAAATCTCCCATGAGCCATCTAGTGTTTATATATATCTATGGGATTCTCAGCAAGAGTAGGAGCGGCTGAAGATTCTGCTCTCCCCAACGGGAGTCTGCTCTTCTAGCGGCAGCTCGCGATCGGCGTGTTGGAGACCTCTGAATTAAAGTATCAAGTCACCTCAAGTCAGAAGGCTCAAGTCCAAGTCAAGTCCCGAGTCATTGGTGTTCAAGTCCAAGTCGAGTCGCAAGTGTTTTGTGATTTTGTCAAGTCGAGTCTCAAGTCATCAAATTGGTGACTCGAGTCTGATTCGAGTCCAAGTCATGTGACTCGAGTCCACACCTCTGCCGGATAATGACAGCTCCTTTTGTGTTTGTGCAGAAAACGGGCGTTTCACAATTGCAGAAAAAGGTCATTCATATTTCTACAGTCCACTTACTTTTCTCCCTTCTGTCAAAGCATGGAGGTATAATAAGTGTGTGGGCAGCAAGGTGACAGCGGTCAAGGGGCCAGGCCTGAGCAACAGGAGAGCCAGACAAAGCTCCCTTTTACTGTGCTACAATGTGCCTCTGCCAGGATGCCAGGATGGAGCTTCATGTCCAAGTCTGTTCATCCATCTATGTGAGCTGGTGTAATATTGCCTGCTATGATAGCCTATGTTCATATTTCCCTCCTCCACCAACATGATGACTTTACAGTTGCTATTTTAAGTTGGCCTGAGCAGAGGAATCTTACAAATAAGATGAAAACTTGACTTAGAAATGGATGTAATTCTTTTCTCAAAGGGTATTTTATTGCCTTTGTAAGTGAAAGAAAATCGAGATCAGATATTGTTTTATGTTGATTATCAAAATGACATTCATAGACATAAAGGATAGTTTAATGGACTAGCACAGGGAATTTTGTTTTTCTCCTTTTCAACTCTGATTTTATTAATAATGTGCTGACTTTTCATCTGTCTGGGAATTAAGTCTCTCACAGTTAACACAGTCAAAAGTGTGGCTGCATGAGAGGAATGTCTGTAGTATTATCTGTCTATATTCAACAGCTCATTAGAAAAAGTAGTTAACATTCACACTGGTGGTTTGTCAGGGAAAAGAAGTTGGTAGAATTTTTTCTCCGCAAGCTCCAAGAAAACTGAACAGCTAAGCCGCGTATATACTCAGTCTGGTGAAATTCTATTTTCAAAAAACTAATAAACTAATAACTAACTAATAAAATGTGATGCTACACCAAGTGTAGCCTGTGTTACCGAAGCCTGATATATGTATTGTTCTGTGCCTTAGAGCTCCATCATTGTTCAACATTTTACTTAAAATCATTACACTGTTGCTCTCAAAGACATGTTCCCTCAGTAGCATGAATGTGAATGATATTTATTTTGAGTAAATCCCATTTACACAATCTTGCTGCCCGCCAAAAACCAATGGGCTCGAAGCCAGAGCAACAGATAGGCAGGGGAACCAACAAAATATTGAGAGACGGACCAACACAATGTTGGATTTGGTTTTCTCCCTGGATTTGTAGGACATTATAGAAATACAGGATATCCTTAGCCTTGTAATAATAATAATACATTCCATGTATATAGCGCTTTTCTATCTTATCTTTTCAACCTTGATTTTAAACTATGAAGTCCTCATGGTGATTTGGGTCTTATGGTACAATGCTGATCATTGGAGGTGACTTACCTTGGTGTCATTGGTCGTGACATAGAGCAGGACTTCAGAACCCCGTCCGTTCACATATCTGTAGCAGTTCCACACACACCCTATCAGGTAGGCCTAATGTTGGATAGAAGAAAATCACAGGTTAATCCAAAAATTAGGGATTACTTAGCAACACCAATTTTGCTATTTATGGTAGTGGTGATAAATACATGCAACGCACGACTCAATGTTAGCCATGTTAGAGACATGGATCTATGGAGGGCAATGTTAGACTATCCACCAATTTAGCAAATATTTTCTGGATTGCCAAACAACTTCATAGAGACATGTCCCTCCTAGAATACATTGTTAAACATTTCGTGATTACATAACTTTGCAGCACCAAAAAACAAATGTGTCAAATACATGGTTTGTGACTCAATACCAACTGTATACAGTATGCTAAATACCCACAAAATACAATGACAATCCCATCAGCCCCAGCTGTATCTTTCAGCTAATTAGCTAATATTAGAATGCTAAATAAGATGGAGAAAGTGGTAAAGATTATAATTTATTTGTCAACTGTTAACATGCTAATGCTAGCATTTAGCTCAACGCCATGCTAACTTACAGTATAGTTTGGTATATCTAATCATTACATCTTTAAAGATATTGTAGGTTCAGGACAACCGCTTTTCCTCTCTATTATGTCATTTAATTAGGTTATCTGTAGTGTAAGTGTAACATTGCTGTTCTCATATGGCCCCTTAATAACATACACAATATGTAGCATGTGATAAAAGTATGTTTTTCAAAGAAACTCACACCAACATTGAAGATAACTCACATAAAATACAGCTAATAATCCAATCATCCCATTGTTGCATTCTGACAGCGTTTTCAGGTTCTATCATAGAGCTGTACATGTAGCAGAAACAACTATAAATTGTTCCCTGTCATCCAGAAATCATTTGTCTCTCAGCAGGACACTTTCTACTGGAATTCCCCAGACAAACACAGCACCATCTGGTAAATCCATCAAAACCAAAGCCAGCCTGAGCTCTCTAACGTGTTTGATAACCCAATTAGAAGCCACCTACTCTAATGCTCTGATGGCTAAATTATTTCAGAAGCCTCCACGGGAATCTGCAGATATTTCCAGCAACAGGGAACTCCATTTATATGGAGCTAATTTCCTGCCATAACTCCACAAACAAACTAAACAGGTTTTTACAAATGCCTCATGATTCACTAACAAACACAATGTGGTTTGCCAATACAAAACACCATCTACAAACTAATGCATTTAGTTTTGCAAAGAAAAAACGTATCTATCAAATAAACACATACCATTTTTCTAATAAATCATGTTTCAGAGACAAATTCAGCTTAGGTTTTACAAGTACACAACTTTTTTTTACAACTACAAAACTTGTTTTTACAAGTACAACACTTTTTCTTCTCACGGCGGAATATTACTGCCAAAAGTCAGCGGGCAGCGGGAGCCTCCCGCCGGGAGGTTGAGCAGAGCATGGAACAGCCCTTGCCAGCCTGATGACAGCGGTGTTTCTAGTGATCCAGGTCAGTGTTTGAACAAGGTGAATTTAGATCACAACGAAAACGGCCAAGACACATATTGAGCCCAGAAAATGAATGTTATTAGGGCTGTAAATATAATAAGCCTTTGTCTAAAATGGACAACATTGTAACTAAGGAAATTTAAACCACACAGCGATTCTGCACTCTTCATTTTCTTTCCTGCTATATTCAATGAGTGATACAAATATTTGTTACCACAAGTTCTTAATAAAACTGACACTGTTGGACTATAGGCTACTAGTTGACTGCTCCCAGAAATAAAATGAAGTACTTTACTGTGTACTTTGTAAGTAATCCTCTGTCAGAGTCCCCTCCATAGTACATAATGCATGTTTTCTGCTATCTTTGATGAATGATACAAATAAAATGTTACCGTTAGTTCTTAATGAAATTGATACTGTTTGACTTTGTATTAGTTAGCCTACTACTTACAATACATTGAAGTACTTTTACTGTGTATTTTTTGAGAAATCCTCTGTCAAAGTCCCCTGCTGAGAACAAAATCAAGCCACTTCTGCTAAGTTTGATGAGGGAATTCTTTTTTGTTGCCATTAGTTCTTCGTGAGATTGATCCTGTTGGACTCAGTACTACCATAGGCGGCGCGTGAGGCTCAGGTTTGGGAAGGCTAAATACTTTTTTTTACCTGACGCTGCCCACCTCCGGCGTCTATAGAAAAGAGATCAACTCAGTGAAAGCACCGCCTGCTGACCAATCAGAGCTCAGTGTGCGGAGTTTAAATCTATCAAGTCATATTACAGGATAAAGGAAATACAGTTTAAACTGCAGTAGCCTGCAGAGAAGACGCCGACGTGTCGCACTTACATTCATATCACATCATCAATCAGATCATCGATCATATAATATAATATCATATCATATATGTTCGTCATGTTACAAAAACAATATTTCCGTCTGAGTCAGCTTCTCGAGCCGTATCTGGCCGTGCAACACTACATTGTCACACATACTGTAAACTATAGTTTAAAAGACAGCAGCCCCATAAGAGGCCAACAACAGTCACATGGGTTTGTCACTTTGCTGAAGGATATTTGTGACCAGCTATCCAGGCCAGACTCTAAAGACTTTCCAAGGTGTAAAAATGCTGCTGCCGGAGTACTGACTGGAAGTATTGCTGATATCATGTATACCATCCTCTTAAGTGAAACATCCGGGGCTTTTCAGAAAACATCCGGGGCTTGAGCCCAGGTAGCCAGACCCGGCGGCAGACATACGTCTCTGGGCGGGCATTTGATGTACCAGGGCGGGCCCACTCCGAAACTTACATTTCCCGGGAAAACTGAATTGTGAAAGAGCTGACATGCTGAAAACTCAACCCCTGCAGAGGGGTCTGGGGAGAATCTCCCCAGGAGATTTTTTGAAATACTAACATAAAATACACATTCTGGTCCTCTCTTGAGAAGAAAAATAAATAAATCTATTACTACACAACATATTTAAAAAAATGAATGCCATTTCAGTTTTTTGTTACTTTGTTCTGAAAGCTGAACCTGCTGCTCCTCACAGAGAGAAGAGGGAAGAGGCTGTGAATTACTTTACATTGTGGATAAGGGTGGATTGCCCCCATTGTTCTGTGTGTCAAAATGAAAGACAGCCCACACACCCATCAATCATCAAACCGTGGGGTCTTATTTAATTACGTGTTGATTTCTATCAACACGTAATGTTGTATTGATGTATATAGAGATGTACTACAGCAAAAATATTCTCCGTCGGGACTTCCTGCAACAACACCACGTCGTTATCTTGATTCTGATTGGCCAGAAGACATTATCAAAGATGTTCTATTGAGAAGATGATCACTACGTGACAAAAGTTTTCAAACCGTTTCTAGTCTTCGGTATTTCCAGACAAGTGACTGCTGAAATCAATCTTACTAACTGCTGTATGTGCAATTTACTCCGCGCGAGTTGGCGGACTTTATTTAGCTTACTTTAAAGCCATTTATTGGTATGGCTGTAGCCTACCCAAGTATACCCTGGCGCCGCCACTGAACATAATAATAAAACAATTAAAATGTTGTATTCAGCCCTGATTAAAACAGCGGGCCCAAATCCTGGATGGTCGGGCCCGGCCCCATGGGGCCCGCCCATGACGCCGGGTCTGCAGGTAGCCACCCCCTAGCACCGCCACTGGCCTATAGTTATTAAAAAAATAAGAGAATAAATGAAAAACGGGTATGAAATACTATAGGACAGTAACACAAGAATACAGTTTAAAAGGGGAGTGATTAGTAAAATATCCATAAAGAAAAAGTAAATCTGTGTACAGTTCTGTTTCATATGGATGCTGAGAGATGTAGGCTATCCATAGATCTCTTCATTTTGCTCTCAAAGTGCACCAGATTGATGCATTTAACTTCAATATTTTAAAAATAATCTTCCCGGGGGAGCATGTCCCCAGACCCTCCTCGAGGAGGTTAGGTCCACCCCCACCGAAAACATGTTCACATGGATAGGATACTAAATACATTTGCACACTTTTTATATGGTGGCCTATGTCCATATGTTTCTGTTTTGGTGGTCGTGCCACAAACGTGCATGTATGCACAAGTCATAGGTGCGCTAGAAAATATCACTACACCCCTGCAATGTGTGTGAAAGACAATAGACTTTACAGCATGTTTTTTTAAATTGAAGTTGCGTTGGTGTTTGTGTGTTGGTTGTTGACGGCAGTGAGTGCCCCCCCTTGGTAAATGATTGCCCCCCCATTCGATTTGTTCTAGAGCCGACCCTGCATCTATAACATTTTAAATGTTTTAATTAAAATGATCTACTGTACTAGCTCATTTACTGAGATGTTAGCAGGGGCAAGTGTGGAAGAAAAATTCTGAGTAAACATTTCCTTAGTGTTTTCAGTGAAATATCGTGTTATAAATGAATCTATCCTTCAAATATAGGCCTTTTTATATGGCCTGATATGAAATCCATTTGAAAGTTTATTAAGCCAGAATTCAATTAGCAAAACATATAATTCTTCTGTTAAAATGGACATTGAGATTGTTTCCCTGACTTGAATACATGATTTCCAACCCTTCAATATAAAACCAGGAAATGACATGCGAGGAAAGTTCCACAGCCGTGTTTTAAGTGTTTCTACTGAAATAACCTTAGCATTAAGACACACACTTCCCAACAACATACTGTAAGTTCCTGCTTTCGAACTTGGCAACAAGTATGTATATGAAAAAAATATATAATAATAATGTTAATTCAACATGTTCCTCAGATCATGTTAGTGTATGTGCGTATGCATGAACAGAAAAACTTGCTAGGAATTCCAAACAGATCACACCCTTTTCTTTTTGTTCAGTTTAGTCTCCTCCTGTCCCTCCCCACCCGGACCAACCTCAAGTTCTGGGGCGACAGAGCCTTCTCCGTTGCTGCACCCACCCTCCGGAACTCACTACCCCAATCCATCAGAGATTCTTCCTCCCTCACAGCATTCAAAACATCACTCAAAACCCACCTGTTCAACACTGCATTCAATCTCTGACCACCCCCCCTATTTTCTGTTCTGTTTATCTCTTTATGTATTTCTTTGTTATCTATTTTATTTATATTTTGTTTTTTTGTTTTCTCTTGTCTTTTTTCTCCTCTTAATTCTCTGTCAAAGCGTCTTTGAGTTCCATGAAAAGCGCTATAAAAGTCCCATGTATTATTATTATTATTATTATTAGTCATTATTATTTTAACTTTTTTTTCTTCTTTCATGCTGTTCCCTGTTACCTATCTGTGTCCTTTTAATGTTTGCAAACCAATTACATCTGTTGTTGACCCTACCCCTACGCCCTACCCCCTAACCCTACACCCTAACCCTACACCCTAACCCCTGACACCCTAACCCCTACACCTTACCTCTACACACTTCTACTAGTGGGGAATAGGAGTGGGTTATCAAGCCCTCCAACAGCAAGACTGCATCGGTCCTGACTAACCACCTGCACTACCTGACCGGACACATGATGAAACACGCTGTTTACAAACAGCTCCATGCAAACATTTACCGGAAAACCACGCAAAACAAGAACCACTTCATGGTTGTGAACATGCACAATTCTGCAAATGTCAAACTATTCCTTTAAGTAGGTCATGCTTGTTTTTGAAGACCATTTGCAGAATTTGACATTTTCACATATGCAGAAAACGACTTAAACATATATTCAAACACATCCAGGAAGAATTTTTTTTGGGTTAAACATACTTACGGGTAAGGACAGCCCCTGTGCTTTACCGAGCCAAACCAGTTTTGTGAAGCGGTTTGCAGAGCTATCTCACCTTGAAGACACTCTAGAAGTTACTTTACATCTTTATTGGCGGATAGACTTGACACAGTGTTCATGAAAAAGTAGATGCTACATTTATTTTCTTTCGGAGCAGATTAAGGATTTTTGTCCTTGGAGGCTTAAAAAAATGAGTTAATAATAATAATAAAACATTTATATTGTATAGCGCTTTTCCTGGTGCTCAAAGCGCAGTTTAACGTTTATTTTTGACTTTAGAGAAAGCATGGAAGATATAAGTGGGCATCTCTATCTGCAGGTAGTATTTTGTGATATAATAGGAGTCTTAAAAGCTGCTAAATGGTCCATAAGGTGTTTCGTTAAGATGCTTTGTACATTTTTCTGGGTGCATCCCAAAATTCCGCCCCAAAATAAAATCTTACACTAACAAACAACAAATAAAGACATGATTTAGTATAGTTGTGTTTGTTAATCTCAGGCTGCTTGTGTGTTTTGAATTGCTGCATGGCAAGTATTCAAAAGACACTTTTGGATTTACATTAAGTTGAAGTTAAATGTAATGTATAAATGAATCAAACCTTCATTACAAATATAGGCCTTTTTAAATGACCAAAAACCATATCAATTTGAAAGTTTGGTAAACCAAATAATGTAATTCTTCTGTTAAAATAGAAATGAAACATATTCCTAGTGACTTGAACCAGGAAATGACATGCTGGGAAAGTTCCGTGCTTTCAATGGTTCTACTGGAATAACCTTTGCTATCATTCACACTTCCCAACAACACCACTTCCTGGTTTCGGATATGTTACATGGAAATAAAAGAATGATAATACAAATAATAGTATATTAAACATTTTCCTTGGATCATGTTTGTGCATTTGTTTTATTTCTTACCTCCCTTTTGTTTCTTTTTCGCCTCTCCCTCTCTTCTTCGAAGAAAAAACTTCGAAGACCAAAGTTTGACATGACCATCTTTTATAATATTTATTCTGCAGTTCTATCACTCTACTATTCCCATTCCTCCTGGCATGATGTCAGCTTGACAAAACCATTGTTTGTTGACAAATGTTTAATCAAATTTCACTTTCATTAAGCACCGTGCCACCTGTCAAATATTTTAAAACCTGTTGCAGTGGCAAGAATTCATTTGGGTTGCATGCCTGTCTTTTAAGTCCCTGATGGGAACTGTGTGCATGTGTTTGTTTGTGTGTGTGTGTGTGTGTGTGTGTGTGTGTGTGTGTGAGTCTTAAAAAATGCCCTCATCACACTGAGCTTATTGCTAACCACTAAAACCTGCTTGTCCCAACCTTGTGAGTTTGTGCGTGTCTCATTACAGCAAATTTCAGAAGTAATTTAACAGATGATCTGTCTGATAATGAGGATATGAACAGGTAAGGGAAAAAGAGGTTGAACTTCACATAAAGATCACAAATAATGATAGGCGGAGTTTGACATTTGCGCTTGGGGGGGCAAACATTTTTTACTGACGTCAGTACACAGTCCCAACTATTGCGTGGGGTGCTACGGATACAGTAGCAATAAAACCAGCGTTCACCGCACTGAGTATGACTTTTCCACATAGAAACACAACTCGTCTCGTCATGCACGCCTTATGCCCGCCGTACACACACACCCATATGGAAGGCGCGGTCTCTCCCCCCAACAACAGTGCATTACATCTGTAAAACTTATCATAACTGTGCACATCTTATACTTATTTGATAACTACTATATCCCTTGGTTACTTGAACACGCTACAATATTATTAACCAGTGTCCTACTTAGTGCAGAAGTAGACGCCTTAAACGTCCCAGAAATTGGACGTTTTAAAAATCGCCGCATATCTTATTGTAATACAATAGCTGAATCACTTGTATGCAAAAAAAAGCGAGGGAACTTGTGTCCTTAAGCTCATACGTCACACACACACATCACACACACACGTCACAACATGTGACTGCTCGAAAATGAAATTATTTCAAACAAAATATGATATTATTCAGATTTGTATTGTAACAATCATTCTATAACACATAGGTTTGAGCAAGCTCTCTGATTGGTCAATTGGCGTGTTTGATTCCACGATCAAACAACGATCAAATAGAACGTGCCTAATCACAAAGTATCCAGTGGCCTACACACGACACTAGCCTACCGAAACTACTTCCATGAGCCTACATCGTGTGGTTTCCATAGCGACGTTTAGCGACACACAGCCGTTACACTGTTATACATTGTCTCTCGTTGGAAATCGGTAACTACAAAATGTCAGATTTTAAAGTTAATTTTGATTTGTTGGGGGGCCTCAGTATTGATGAATGGTTGACATGGACACAGACCACAAAACCAACGAAAGATTTGCGGCTGTTTCAACTGACGAGTTGAGTGCGTTGGAAAAAAGTCACAACGAAAAGAGTACATTGGCGTCAACTACCTGGGCTGTCAAAGCGTTCTTAAAAACCCAGGAGAAAATGGTGGATTTCGGAACAGTGTCCAAACCGGAGCTGAACAGCTTACTTCGCCAGTTTTATGGAAGTGTTAGAAACACTACGGGCCTTGTTGTATGTCTGATTTTAGAAGTATTTTACAGTGTATGGAAGGAGAGCAGCAAGGGAGAGGCTACCACGAATTGGAGCTCTCACCCTAAATTGTTGGTTGGGTCATTGCAGTGTGTGTGTGCTGTGTGTGTTCATTTTGCCTAGTTGTGTGCCTCCGGCAGAGGGTATTTGCATGCCGTGTTCTTGGTGTGGTGTGCCGCGTTAAACGCTAGTAAAACTAGCCCTGCTGAAGTGTATTTAAAGGTGGACTCCACAGTCTAGTGGGGGTTTCTGGTGCCCCGTGGACTCGCTTCCTCTTGTTTCTCTCTTCTCCTCTTATCAATTAACTGTGTTGTTAAAATAAAGATGGTCCTATATTTTGTACAAAGCTGCCTCTGTATTTATTGGAAGGTTCTGACAAAGTGGTAGTGTTTTCTGCCACACCTGAGCAAATCCAACATATATTACACTGGTGGCAGTGGTGGGATATAACAGGGAAATGTCAGACCCGGAAAATAATCCACCGAGACCTGCAGAGGCAGGTGCGAGTCAGTCAAACACGTGTTCCTGCACCCAAGCAGGATGTTGAGCGAATGAGAGGATGTTGGGAGTGTGGCTGTAATCGTCACATACGGCGGGACTGTCCTTATCTACAGGGAAACTAGAGTGGGCGTGCACAGAGGGCCAAATGTCCGACCCCCCTCCTTTATCCACTGAGGTCCCTGATAGCCCAAAGGGTGGTTCTGGCTAAAATCTTAAAGCTAAAATAGGTGGGTTTGACTGTCATGTACTTGTAGATACTGGAGCCTCATGCTCTATAATTCCTAAGCAGCTGTGGCTTTCTGTTACTAAAGGAGGGTGTGATTTGGGGAATTATACAGGCAGGGCTACGGCAGCAAATGGTGGGGGCATGCATATTGTGGGGTGCTGGCAGACTATATGTCAATTTGATTCCCTTGCGCTTGTTGCAGAGTTTTTAGTCTCCGATATTCCCTCAGAAGAGATCCTGCTTGGGTTTGATTTCTTATCGCAATATGGAGCTGTGGTTGATCTAGGGAAAAAGACTTGCCAGATTATGGGCAAGCAATTTCCCCTGGTTGATCTTAACCCATCATTAAAACCTCAAGTAGTTACTGTGCAGTCGATACCATTGTTCCCGCACGTAGCGAGGCCATCATTTGGGGTCAGGTCCAGAGCGGGTGGGGGGATTATGCGGAAGGGATGCTGGAACCCTCGACCTCTCTTCCTCGACACTGTGACATATTGGTAGCCCGCAGTGGCGAGCCATGACTTTTATACCTAGGCCCTCTGACCCCCCCTGCCCTCGAAAAAAAAGAAGAGATATTACGTCTCAACGTATACTTCAGCGGAATATCAAAACAGTGGTCCGGGGTGCAAAACGCATCAATGACAGCGACCCTCTACCACACAGAACAACACCATTTATATAAACACCTATCATGACAGGGCACCCACAGCCAAGTAGCAATTACAAATGAATTAAGTCGGCACGGCGGCCCGCATTGAAAATGACTTGGCCTACCTTTGATGATCAAATCACTGAAACACAAAGTCCATCCTCCTGTCCTTTTGGATGAAGCACTTGCTTTATCATTGTAACTCAATCTTGAAAATGACTCGGTTAATAATTTCGCAACGATGTCATCACTATCATGAACGAACTTATGCTAATCATAAATCTATCCATCGTAAATCTATCGATTAGATTTATGAATCAAAAAAAGTAGGATAGACATGTGGATATTATCCGTCTGAACTAAACGTGCATTTATCTAACAGGTTCGTTTTCCACAGACCTTATTTCGAGCTATTTTCCAAAATCCTATGGAGAAATTCCATTGCTTTCTGTCGAGGGAATCCGAGCGAAGCTTACTTCCGGGTTTTAGGACGCGTCACTGCACCACTTGCATAGACCTCACAGCGGGCGGAACTTGTCATAAAGTCCGCGAAAATAAAGCCCGCCCATTTGGAGGGAAGATATGATTGGTCAATTGTACTGTCATTTGACATTACTCTCTCGTTGAGTTACTATAGCTGGCCCTCTGTGAATGTAGAGAGGGACCAAGCTCTCCCGTCTTCACAGTAACTCGCAGAGACTGCATGTAACCCTTCACATTCCAACAGAAACTGAACAGGCAGATTCAAAGGATTTATTTCTTTGGAAATATTATTTTAAATACAATTAAATCAAGTTATTTTGGTAAAATTAATGAAAAATGTAACAACAACCAAATATAAAAAATAATATTTAAAAAAAAATGTTTTTTTTTTAATGTTTTCAAATATTATTTTTTAGAATATCTTAGGCCCTCACAGAGGGCCTAGAGGGCCCTGACGGCTCGCCACTGGTAGCCCGAGTGGTTTGCAAAGTTGAACAGGGCCTACTGCCAGTACGCGTTATCAATGTAAACAATGAAGTGCGAACATTAAAGAAGGGCATGAAAGTGGGCAGGCTATTCACCGACATTGAGGTGGGGGATGAAGTGAAGCAGTGCGAAGACGGTGATAGCGGAGACGTACATCAGTCTTGGACAGTAGACATGCTTATGAAACAGTTTGGGGTGGAAGAGAAGGGCTTTTCCCCTGGGGAGCTTAGTGCAATCAGACAGTTACTGCAACACAACACCTCTGTGTTTAGTCGTGGGGAGACTGATTTAGGCAGGACTCCCTTGATCTTGCATGAGATTGACACAGGGGATGCCAAGCCTGTTAAGATGCACCCACGAAGAATTCCCCTCCACTTACAGCAAGAAGTAACTGAAAATGTAAAGCAAATGCTGGACAATGGTATTGTTCGTCCTTCCTGTAGTCCATGGGCAGCACCTGTGGTGCTAGTGAAAAAGAAGCAAGGGGGGCTTCGGTTCTGTGTTGATTATCGGAAACTCAATGATGTTTCTAGAAAGGATGCCTACCCCCTTCCCAGAATTGACGATGCCTTGGATGCTTGTCATGCTTGTTGGTTTTCCACACTGGATTTGGTGAGTGGCTATTGGCAGGTGGAAGTAGATCCTAAAGATCGCCACAAGACTGCATTCATCACACGCCAGGGGCTGTTTGAGTTCAATGTCCTGAGTTTTGGTCTTTGTAATGCACCCAGTACTTTCCAGAGGTTGATGGACTTGATCCTCGCAGACTTGCAGTGGACTACTTGTTTGGTTTACTTGGATGACATTATTGTGTTTGGCCGGACTTTTCAGGAGCATCTGACCCGCCTGGATGGCGTGCTCCAGAAGCTCCGGCAGGCCAATCTTAAAGTGAAACCATCCAAGTGTAACTTGTTCTCCACGCAGGTCCATTACCTCGGCCATGTCATATCTGCAGGGGGGGTGATGCCAGACCCTGCTAAGATAGAAGCAGTTAGGGGGTGGCCTGTTCCAAAAAACCAGACTGAGGTTCAAAGTTTTTTGGGGCTAGCCTCGTACTATAGGCGCTTCGTAAAAGGTTTTTCGGACATCGCTCGCCCTTTGCATCAGCTCACAGAGAAAGGGAAGCGTTTCCGATGGAGTGAGGACTGTCAGAGTGCTTTTGACCGACTTAAGGCTAGTCTGATCACGACCCCTGTGTTGGCGTATCCTGACCCCAGTAAACCGTTTACCTTGGATACAGATGCAAGTGATGTTGGAATTGGGGCAGTGTTGTCTCAGGAGGAGGGAGGGCTAGAGCGAGTTATTGCATATGCTAGCAGGGCCCTTACAAAGCAAGAACGTAAATATGCAACCACCAAAAAGGAGCTGTTGAGCATGGTGACCTTTACAAAGCACTTTAAACACTATTTGTTAGGTAAATAGTTTGTTTTGTGAACCGACCATAATTCTCTGTGTTGGTTGCACAATTTTCAGGGCTTGGAAGGACAGTTGGCTCACTGGATTGAACAGCTAGAACATTTTCAATACAAGATCATCCATCGGCCAGGCAAGCTCCACAGTAAGGCTGATGCTCTTTCCAGGCTACCAGCTTTTCTAGAAAAAATGCCACATTGTGATCAGAATCCCTCACAGGGAAGCATAAGCATGGTAACCCAAAATGTGGGTGCAGTACAAGAGACCCCCTCGGCTTCAGTGCCATGTCAGGCAGAAGAGATGGATGAATTGGCTCAGGCCCAGATGGATGACACCGATTTGCGGCGGATAATTGACTGTAAAAAGCAGGCTGACAGTCGTATGCCAGAAGACCCTGAACTTCAGAGATATTCCCCTGTGTGGAATCAGCTTCAAATGCAGGGGTCTAGACTAGTGAGAATTCCACCTTTATACTCTGATGCTGCGTCACAAGTGCAAGTCATCCTGCCTCGGTCCATGGTGCCGAAAGTTTTGGAACAGCTGCACAATGTTTCTACTGGAGGTCATTTGGGGGTGCAGAAACTCCAGGGAAAGGTTAAGGACCGCTTTTATTGGCCAGGATGGTTTAGAGATGTTACAGTATGGGTCAAGGAATGTGTGGATTGTGCTTCGCGTAAGACTTCAGGAAGGCTGCCATGTGCTCCGTTACAGCCATCAGTTATGGCTAGACCATTTGAACGGGTGGCACTTGATATCCTTGGTCCTCTCCCAGAGACGGCTAGTAAAAATAAGTACATTCTGGTTGTTGGTGATTATTTTTCAAAGTGGACAGAGGCTTTCCCACTCCCCAATCAGGAAGCACGCACCATTGCCAAGGTTTTGGCAGAAGCATGGGTTTGTCGCTTTGGTGCCCCACGCAGTATCCACTCAGACCAAGGATGCAACTTTGAGTCCACACTCTTTAAGGAATTATGTGAATTGTTGCATATCCATAAGTCCCGCACATCCCCATACCATCCCCAGTCAGATGGGTTGATTGAGCGTTTTAATCGTACTCTTTTGTCTATGCTTGCCCTGTGTGTGGAAGATAATCAGTTAAACTGGGACACTCTTTTGCCTTATGTGATGTTGGCTTACCGCAGCAGTGTACATGATAGTACCTCCTTCACTCCATATCCGGTCTTATTTGGACGGGAAATTGTCTTGCCTGTTGACATCATGCTAAATGTGGACAACCAAATGTAATTTGCCTCAGTGAATGAGTATGTGTCTAAACTGAGGGAGACGTTGTCTACTGTAATAGAGGCAGTAAAGAAGCACCAGGCTAAGGCATCAGCACGACAGAAAACATCCTATGACTTCAGGGCTAATTTCCAATATTATTCTGAGGGGGAATTGGTCTGGGTGCGGAATAAGGCTAAGAAGCGTGGGTTGTCTCCGAAATTGCAGAGGAGGTACAAGGGTCCATTTAGAGTGGTGGATAGGGTGACCGAAGTGCTTTATAGGCTTGTGCCAGTAGAGGGGGGGTTCAGAGGGTGTTGTCCATTTCAATCGACTTAAGCCCTTTACCTCTTCTTTAACAGCACCATCACCTCCAGCTTCTGGGTCCAGAGTCGAGGGACAGATGAGTCCCCAAGCGGGGGTCCAGTTCGGTGCCAGTTGGGTCCACTTTCGCCAGCCCACCCTGGAGGCCCCTGCAGGAGGGAGGACACCACTAACAAGTTGGGAGGACCGGGACCCTGTGGGGGAGGACCAGAACCCTGTGGTGGGGGACAATGGACGAATTGTAGGAGCCTCGCAGGGAAACCTATCCGCCGAGGGACCAGCCTCTCTTTCCGGGGGCCTGCCTGGTCCCCCAGCGACGTCAGACGCGGTGGCTGTGTCTGAGTCTCCAAGGGAAGAGTCGGTAGCACCGTCGACAGGGGGTGGACGTTCGGGCCGACTGCGGAAGCTACCGGTGTGGTCTCGAGATTACGAAATGGCACCGTAGTGACTCGAGGACGAGTCTTTTTGGACAAGAGGGGGGAAAGGTGTGACGTGAATGCGCCTGCATGGGCACTGATTAACTGAACTGAAACAAGTGTGTTAATCAGCGGAGGAACTCACAGCTGGGAAACTGACAGTGGAGAGAGAAAAGGCAGTGGAAAACTGTGAATGGAGATTGGAGGACGCTACATGTGACTCGGCACTCTTTTGGGTGGGAGGGTGTCGTTCGCAGCGAATAGAGCTGCCGGCAACGAAGACAGCCAGACAGGAAAGACGTTAAAGTGTCAGGATCGGGAGGCCTGTTACCTCCTATAGATAGTCAGGGCCGGGGTTTTAGGGAGTGAGAGCCGCGATCCCTCCTTACGCACGGCGGTGCCCAAGCAACACGGACACCAGCTGTAGTGACTCAGTTCACGTCGTCCAGCGAAGCCGATCCCCGGGGAGTTGGACGGCGTCCCAAGCGTAGGGGGAGGGTCTCGCCAACTGGGGTGTTACGTACACCCATTTATATTGTTGTATGTCTGATTTTAGAAGTATTTTACAGTGTATGGAAGGAGAGCAGCAAGGGAGAGGCTACCACGAATTGGAGCTCTCGCCCTAAATTGTTGGTTGGGTCATTGCAGTGTGTGTGTGTGCTGTGTGTGTTCATTTTGCCTAGTTTTGTGCCTCCGGCAGAGGGTGTTTGCATGCCATGTTCTTGGTGTGGTGTGCCGCGTTAAACGCTAGTAAAACTAGCCCTGCTGAAGTGTATTTAAAGGTGGACTCCACAGTCTAGTGGGGGTTTCTGGTGCCCCGTGGACTCGCTTCCTCTTGTTCTCTCCTCTCCTCTTATCAATTAACTGTGTTGTTAAAATAAAGATGGTCCTATATTTCTTACAAAGCTGCCTCTGTATTTATTGGAAGGTTCTGACAAAGTGGTAGTGTTTTCTGCCACACCTGAGTGAATCCAACATATATTACAGTACCTATGTCGGTTTGAGAGCTGGGATCAACCGCTTTGTTAATGACCCTCCGTACAGCCGGGCATAGTGTTTGATGAAAGACAATGAGTTTACCACCTCAAATAACGTGTTCTCCGGACTCATCAAGTCACTCAGAAGGGCTGGGCAGGACAAAACTGAACACCATCTCGCTATCACCAACGAGGACCTCGAAATCCTGAGGAAGTCCCGGGCCATGGACCCAAACACACCACGGGGCCTCCTCAACAAGGTAATAATAATAATAATAGCCCAATAATAATAGCTACTTTATTGATCCCCAAGGAAATTGTTTTTACAGTAGACATTTCCTACATTACATTACAGGTGTGGTTCGATACCCAACTGCATTTCCGAAGAAGGGGAAAGGAGGGCCTGAGGAAACTCATTCCACAATCTTTCGTTGTTAAACGAGATTCTGCAGGTGAGTTGATCAAAGACGCGTTCTCCGGACTCATCAAGTCACTCAGAGGGCTGGGCAACGAAAAAGTTGTTATCATTAAGCCTACAAGCTTGATTATTATCAGGCTATTATTATTATTGTTGTTGTTCTTATTATATTGTTCTTATTATTATTATTATTTCATCATTGTTATTATCTGTGTTGTTGCTTCATAAGGTCAAACTTGCCTAACATTCGTTTTTTTTTTTAAATTATCCTTAAGGCACCAAATATGTGACGATGGCATTTAACGAGGAAACGAAAAATCATAAATGCCACAACGACAGGGAGCGCCAGAACAGGAGAGGGGCAATGTTTGAGGAGCCGGGCAATGCCCTTTGCCCGGTAGCTTCGTTCGAGGCCTACCTATCAACACTGCCCGAATCAGCAAAGGCTTTCTACCACCATCCAAGGGAGTCGACCGAACTACGAACCTGGTTCAACCTAACCTGGATATGTTTGAGTTAGCCGGTTGGCCTAATCCAAAACATACGCGCTCTCGCTAAACTGTACTACGACGCGGGTTATCAAGTGGATCGCTCAAGCCAGAGCCCTAGAGATACTAAGAGTTACGACACTCCCATAGACCTCCGTTGTAAGAAATGGCGGCGCCTACTTCCGGGGTATGGACATCGAAATAGTTCAAAATATTGTCATTTGGGCGTTGGACCTCATTCATTTACATTACGGCGCGTCGATTAGTTCCAGAAGTAAGTTGCTGAAATATCGAACTCTTTTGAAATGTCAACTGTCTATATTGTATCAGAGGCCCTTTATGATGCTTATACTGGTCTTCATTTGTATATGCACAGCGTAATTATCTATATTTTATCTTGGTTGTTACAACCAATTTTGCTAGCATTGCCTGCTAGTTAGCTAGCGCGACTTCGTCAGCTTTGATTTGAAGGTAAGATTTCAGTAATGAATCGCTAGCAGCTTATATATCAATGATGCTGGGTAACTAACAAGCAGGATTTAGATTGATTATTGTTTTTATCTGCTGAACCTGACCGTGTCAGCCATCCTTAGTCGGCTTTTTCTGTATGATATGACTTAACTGCTAGCACTAGTATAAATGAGGTGGCGTTTGTGATAAATATTTCATTGCATTTTGGGATATACTAACATTTAATTATGTGACATGTTGACTGTACTTAATTTTTTTTGGTACCGTTCCGTATGAACTTATATGTACTGTACAACTAGCCTAGCGCTACTTTTTAATGCTTGATGGCATGCTAGGATAGATTCCTTTGTGTTACGAATGGGTGAAGCAGGTAGGACTCAAATGCAGAATAACGAAAAGCGAGCTTTATTAAATAAATTAAAGCTGTGGCAAAACAAGGCAGAATCCAAAATATCCAACACCAACGAGCAGCACAAGGAACACAGACCGTGGAATGACATGGAGGGGAAACAATGAACCGACATGGAACACAGGGGAAGACTAGACTAAATACACAGAAGGGTAATCACAGAACAAGACACAGCTGGACAGGGGAGGAGAAACACAAGGACAACAGGTGAACACAATCGAGTAATCAGGGAGGGAAACAGACAGAAAGCAGACAGGCAGGAAACGGGGGTGAACACTTTACACAATAAGACAGGAAACCCAAAGACAAGAAAAACACCAACACAGACAAAACTACAAACGTGACATAACCTGAGAATCGTGACAGAACCCCCCCCTCAAGGGACGGATCCGAGACGTCCCAAAAAAAGGTCCAGCAGGGTGGGTGGAGGGGGTCTGGAGGACGGGTCTTGGGCGGACGGCCCGGGGGAAAGGCAGAGACCAAGAAGGGGGTCTCGGGCGGAAAGCCCGGGGGCAAGGCAGAGACCAAGGAGGGGGTCTCGGGTGGACGGCCTGGGGGCAAGGCAAAGTTCAAAAGGGGCGAAGGCCACAGCGGGCAAACTCAGGGGGCCGTGCATGAGGGCAAAAGCAGCGGCAGGAAGAGTCAGGGGCCGGGCCCGAGGACGAAGACCGCGGCACTCAGGGGGCCGGGCTCGAGGGAGAAGACCAGACAGCTCCGGAGGCCGGGCAGGACCCGGTGTCGGCCGAACAGGAACCGGAGCCAGTGGGACAGGCTTCGGCAGGATCTCCCACGGAAGAGGACCAGTAGTTGGCAGGACCCCCGGTGAGACAGGTGATGGTGGGGCCTCCAACGGAACAGGACAAGGGGTTGGCAGGACCCCCGGCAGAAGAGTTGTCGGCGGGACCCCCAGAGGAACAGGACAAAGGGTTGGCAGGACCCCCAGCAGCAGAGCAGTCGGTGGGACCTCCAACGAGATGGGACAAGGAGCTGGCAGGACCCCCGGCAGGAGAGCAGACGGCGGGACCTCCAACGGGACGGGACAAAGGGTTGGCAGGACCCCCGGCAGGAGAGTAGTCGGCGGGGCCTCCAACGACACAGGACATAGGATTGGCAGGACCCCCGGCAGGAGAGTAGACGGCGGGACCTCCAACGAGATGGGACAAGGAGCTGGCAGGACCCCCGGCAGGAGAGCAGACGGCGGGACCTCCAACGGGACGGGACAAAGGGTTGGCAGGACCCCCGGCAGGAGAGTAGTCGGCGGGGCCTCCAACGACACAGGACATAGGATTGGCAGGACCCCCGGCAGGAGAGTAGATGGCGGGACCTCCAACGAGATGGGACAAGGAGCTGGCAGGACCCCCGGCAGGAGAGCAGACGGCGGGACCTCCAACGGGACGGGACAAAGAGTTGGCAGGACCCCCGGCAGGAGAGTAGTCGGCGGGGCCTCCAACGGCACATGACATAGGATTGGCAGGACCCCCGGCAGTAGAGTAGACGGCGGGACCTCCAACGAGACAGACATACGATTGGTAGGACCTCCGGCAGAGGAGGAGTCGACGGGGCCTCCAACGGGACAGGACATGGAGTTGGCAGGACCCCCAGCGGAACCTCCAACGGACCAGGACATTGGGTAGGGACTTGAGACGTGACTCGAGAGGGGAACTAGAGACGGAACTCCAGAGGGGACTAGAGGAGAGACTAGAGGAGGAACAAGAGGAGGGACTAGAGGAGGGAACTCGAGAGGGGACTTGAGAGGGGAACTAGAGAGGGGACCTCGAGAGGGAACTCGAGAGGGGACTGGAGAAGTGACTAGAGGAGGGACTAGAGATGGGACTAGGGAATTGACTAGAGGCGGGACTTGAGTAGGAACTAGAGATGGAACTCGAGAGGTGACTGGAGAGGTGACTCGAGAGGGAACTGGAGATGGGACTAGAGAAGGGACTTGGGAAGGGACTAGAGAGGTGACTAAAAGGGGGACTGGAGAAGGGACTAGGGAAGTGACTAGAGGAGGGACTTGAGAAAGGAATTGAGTAGGGACTAGAGAAGGGACTAGAGAAGGGACTATGGCAGCTGGGGCCGGAACCATGGCTGCTGGGGCCGGACCCATGGCTGCTGGGACCGGCACTGGAGCCGGAGCCGCTGGAGTACGGGCTGGAATCCTGGCCTTGCATCTTCCAGAGACCTTTTGGAGGCTACGTGGACCTCCAAAGGCCAGACGGGTTCCTGAGAAAAGGTCTGAGGTTGGAACTGGAGCCGCTGGAACCGGAACAGAGGCCTGGACCATGGCTGTGTGGGCCAGGTAATTGAGCAAGGAAACATAGCTCTGCGGGCTGGTACTGGTGCATGGATCCATGGCTGTGGAAACCGGAACTGAAGCCGGGATCATGGCTGTTGGAGCACGGGCTGGAATCCTGGCCCTGCGTCTCCTAGAGGCTTTTTGGAGACTCTGTGGACCTTCAACAGGACAGTAGTTGGATCCCAGGAAAGGGTTAGAAGCTTGTGCCAATTCCTCAGGGCTACTTGAAAAGGTTTGTAGCCACTCCGGCAACAAGCTCCTGAGCCAGGGCTTGCGAGCAACCTCCCGGCGTGCCTCCTTCAAAGCAGCCTCTTTACCCCGTCTAGATGAGGCGTTCTTCCAGGTGTAAAAAATGTACTCCAGAGAATACCCAAGACATTCCGCCTGTGGGGCCAAAACATCGAAATCTGCTGAGTCCAAATTTGGTCGGTTCATTCTGTTACGAATGGGTGAAGCAGGTAGGACTCAAATGCAGAATAACGAAAAGCGAGCTTTATTAAATAAATTAAAGCTGTGGCAAAACAAGGCAGAATCCAAAATATCCAACACCAACGAGCAGCACAAGGAACACAGACCGTGGAATGACATGGAGGGGAAACAATGAACCGACATGGAACACAGGGGAAGACTAGACTAAATACACAGAAGGGTAATCACAGAACAAGACACAGCTGGACAGGGGAGAAGAAACACAAGGACAACAGGTGAACACAATCGAGTAATCAGGGAGGGAAACAGACAGAAAGCAGACAGGCAGGAAACGGGGGTGAACACTTTACACAATAAGACAGGAAACCCAAAGACAAGAAAAACACCAACACAGACAAAACTACAAACGTGACATAACCTGTGAATCGTGACACTTTGTATTGTAATATACACACTAATTTAATGATTGTTCTTCAAAGGTATTATTCAGTCTTAAAAATATAATAGCCTACTGAATAGGCTACTCTACAGCAGTGAATGAAGGATGAGCCTAAAACATGGTCATGCATCCAAAATGTTTATTTTTAACAAAATAAACACTTTAAAAAAAATAATTAGCACTTTTTTTTATTCAGCCTCATATGTCAGCCTCATATGGCTGTTGCTGCTGCTGGCGGAGGCTGCTGCTGCTGAAGGAGGGGGCTGCTGCTGGAGGAGGTACTGCTGCTGGAGGGTGCTGCTGCTGAAGGAAGAGGAGGCTGGAGGCTGCTGACGGAGGACCGGGAATGGAGATGCCAAGTACATCGATGGCAACGAGTAAGGTGTTTGGCAGTGGCCTAGATGTTATGACCTTCGGTGCAGAGGTCTGTTGGGTCTTCTTTGCCTTCTTACTCTGACTCTTGCTGCCAAGATACCCTTTATGTTCTTTACGTCCTTCCTCTCAGCCCTGATGCACTTTGATGCAATCCTTAACCTCAGCCTGATGTATGTTGAGAGGATTTTGTTCTTCAGGTCATGGCATGAGGGCAGGTTGCTGTCCAGCAACATGGCTTCTTGTTCCAGCTGTGACACTGCATTTGAGGACTCCATGAGGGAATCGCTCATCCTCACACGGAACAGCTGCTCCACGTTCTGAACAAGGGTGAACACCTCATCTGATGGACGGTAAAGTGCACCCCTTTTAAATTATCTTAATACCAGCAGACCAGCTCTCTCATTTATATCCTGTAGTGCCACAACAGAACCTTAGTTGTATTGCTTTTTTCACGGTGTCTTTCTCCCACCGTATCCCACCTTTTTTTGATTGCCCAAGTGCTCTAATTTGGTCTGTGTTGAAGATTTTTTGAAACTTTAGATTAATCAAATTGTGTTTTTTTTTTTAATGCCGAATGAATCCTCTTCTGGTTTACCAGAGCCCTCTCGGCTCTCTTTCTTAGTAATCTCTCCCTTCTCAGTTGCCTCATTAGATCCTCCACGTGAGCCCGGTCACAACTGGCCCTTGGCAGTCTGGTCCCTGGAGCACCTGACCCTGGCAAACTGGCCTCTTGATTGTTGGCCCCTGACATACTGGCCCCTGGCAGTCTGCTGACATCTGTTTCACTCTCTCTGTCTGTTATGTCCCTTTCATTCCCTTGGAACTCCACCTCAATATCTCCCTGAATCTCTGTAACAATAACAAGGCAATTGCTGTTATTTGTGTATGCTGCCTTTACATGTGCACCTATTGTCGTTTAAGGGTACACTATACTCCTACAGTATAGTGACATTCATCTAAGTTCGCCTATTGGCAATGTTACAGTATGAAGAAATCTGTAGATTATGTACATGTGGTATATGAGTCTTCAGAGAATCCCTGAACCCTGGTATTTTTGAAGCTGTATAATCTGAAAGTTGCATTAGGAGTGTAGTCTATCCTTGAATTATATAACATTGTTAGCTTCATATATCATACCAATGTTTGATGTGCAGTAATAGGTGTGGTCATTATTCCTGACAGCTGGAGGCATACTCCTTGACGTGAATTTTCTCCTTTTCGGTTTAGGCCGATGTATAAATACTGTTGGAACAGCATCTGGCCTCAACCTCAAATTTCCTCCTGATTTGTTGCCAATATATTGGTCGTCTTCAAAGTGTACCTGTGGGTAGGTAGGTTTGATCAGTTTCCCCTGCACACTTCAAATGTCATTGAAGAGTCATAATTCTCTACACTTGGAAATATGATGCCCTTTAAAATGTTAATAAGTCACCTCTGTGAACATTACTTACATGACAGAGTTTTCTGCTGTTGTTGTCCTCTTTCAGACACAGGTTTTGTCTGTTGACCATTGCCATCCATCTCTTCCTTCGCTCTACGTCCTTAGGGAAGCCATACATCCGGAACCCCTTCTCGGATCGATTAGAGCACCCAAATGCTATGTATGACAACTGATCTATTAAAATGCAATATAAACGAAAGTGCCATAATATTTATTGTGCAAACATTTTAACATGAATATTGCTATGTCCTCTGTTCAGTCTGCTCCCAACTGTATTCTCTCCCATTATTCACCACTGTTCCTATTCTTGCTCTGCTTTTTAGGGCCCAGGAAACGATGAAGAGGATGTCCCTTTCACAAAGGAACCTTCTTGTTTTTTTCAAAATGATTAGGCCCCTGGATGCCCTAGACTAGAGTTCTGTATTGCTTTTTTGTAAATAGTTGCTTTTTTGTAAATAGTTGTTTGTAAATATTTGTAAAATGCCCCCACCCACAATTGTTGTTCGCACAATTATGCTTGTGCGAACAACAATTGTGGGTGGGTGCTTATTGTGCTGCAGACGTTGAAGGACCTGAGTCTCCTGAGGAAAGACAGGTGAAAGGTGAGGAGAGGTCATCGCTTGGAAGGTTTTATATCCTGTGGTGTCTCAACAGAACTTAATATGAATTGCTTTATTGTCTCGTCGCTGGATCACCTCCCCCTGGCAAAGTGGCCTCGTCATTTTAATTTGTATTGTTGACAAACCTGTTTGTGTTGCTCTGTTGAACCATGGTTCAACAGGAGCTTCTGTAAATAGTTTTGTAAATAGTTTGAATATTTATCATAGTAATCATTTTCAGTCTCCCACTCTCTCAATTTAATTTATCGTTTCTTTGCCCCACCATATATTTTGTTGTCCAAGGGCACTAATTTGGTCTGTGTTGAAGATTGTTTTACACTTTAGATTAATCCAAATTGTGTTTTTTGGCTGAATTAATCATTTTCTGTTGAACCCTAACCCTCTTTGTTCTCATTCTCATTCATTTGACTTTGTTTTGTTCCAACACACATCACTTTTTCCATACACTGTTCTTAATAAGTAATAGGCTACCAAGCTTTCCGTTGTCACCCTGCCTCTCCAAATGCAAAACTGTCAATAAAAAGTATGCAATAATGCTGAAAAAGTACTTGGGTGTGTGTGTTTTTTAATATATATATTTACCATTCAATAACGCAATCGCTGCTGTCTGTCTGTCTCATATAAGAACATGACAGCGCAGCACAACTATACTACGGACGTGACTGCCCTGACAGTGACACAGGCATAGCCTGCTTGTGCTGCCACACTTTCCCCTCAAAATATCGTTAAATAACGAAACTTGTAAATATTGCCAATCCATACAAAGTGTAACCACATCATGTAAATATGAAAGCAATCTTTAAAAAATAACAGCGTTGGTTTAATCTATGACTATTTTGACCATGTTTGTGCTGTTTTTGCCATAGAGAAGCATTGCCACGGAAGTGCGTTTTGAACTATCCCGGCATACATAAACCACGTGACCGGCTGGCGGCGACATCAAAGAGTGTCGTAACTCTTATCTCTCTATGGCTCTGGCTCAAGCCAGCCGTGTCCTATCTAGTTAGGTGCGCGTTCACATGAAAGGGGTGGTATCTGGAGCATTCGACCAATCACAAACATGGAGAAGCGCACTGACAGCGCAGCGTCATACTTCCTGAATGAAAAGTGAACTTTAATACTAGTCAAAAATGAATAAGTTAAACTTTAAACATCCATGACTTAAACACTTTATCCAGGATAAAAGCCAGGATAATAGCTGCACCTGCAAGGTGAATACAGCTGGAAAAAGAAAAATGCGTACATTAACAGGTTTATGATATCACTGCCCCGTCTAAAACACGATCTGACTTCAATTGCATTTGTCTCGAGTGTTTCGTCAACTTAATGTGTTGCTTAAAATAATACTTCTGCATACAGTATGTGACACTGTGAGTGTTGCACGGCCAGATACGGCTCAGCTGACTCAGATCAGGAGATATATGATACATTATGAAGTGATATGCCGCGGGGCGGACTGTAGGCTACTTAATGTAGGCTACTTAATGTACTCCGGTTACTTATGTTGTGGCCGATATTTAAGTAAGCTTTCTTAACGCTAATGTTATAATAGTCAGATTGCTCTGAAGATGGAGGTGATATTCTATTCATGTTCACGTTCACACAGTCGGTGATTTTTGCCCGCCGTCTTTCCTGCGACGGCAGTTTTTCTGTATTTCCTTTCTCCTGTAATATGACTTGATCGCTTTAAACTCCGCACACTGAGCTCTGATTGGTCAGCAGGCGGTGCTTTCACTGAGTTGAGCTCTTAGCCTGCAACCTAACCTGGTCCCGACCAAGTTAGCCGCTAAGCATAAGTTACCATGGAGATCTAGCCTGCTAAAAAGAGAACCAGCTTCGTAGGACCGGAAAGCCGGAGTTTCCCCTGAATTTAGTCGGCTAAGCGAAAATCCTGCTTCGTAGTATACCCCCCTGGACTCCAAGATGGTGTCCTCAGTGTGGTATTTTTAAACATTTTTCTTTTAGGAAAGTCTCAGAAAACAGTATTTAACAGGTTTTTTTATGTCCTTGTGACAAGTATATCAGTCTTTGTTTGTAAAAGATAATTAAAAAAATATTTAAAAAATGAAATCAAACTCGTCATCTCCTGATCCTGATTCCGATATTCAGGGTATCTTCTGATCGGACACCGGTGTTCTCTTGTCCCAGAGTTCAAAAGTATGTATCTCATTGTGTAGAACTTCCTGACTCAGCTGTCAATGTTACAAAAAGGGACACTTGTTTATTTTTTAGCAAAAGATCATTGTAGTTTCAGGCTTAATTTTGGTTTTATTTATAGTGAACAATGGTTTCGGACTTTAAATAAATGTCCTCCTTTTCATTGTTTCCCCGCCCCTCTTTATTTCCACATGACCCATGTCCTTTTTTTTCTTTTCTTCCCCTTTTCACCACCTCTCACACTTCAGTTATTTGCATTTCTGACCACACTGTGCTATGCAGGAAGCAGTTACCTGAGCTACTGTGCCTGGAAAACCGCAGAAGAAGGACAGTAGTTTGTTACTTGCTGAAAGCAACAATGAGAAGATCTTCTCTGAGTAATGTTTCTGATACCTTCACAGCAGGTCAAGGCTGCAGTCAAATGAACTGTCATATGTTCAGCAGAACGTCATAAAGTCAGATGTCACGTGCAGCAATACACGAACAAATACAAATAATATGTCCACAATCCTGCACACAGTAGTTTTCAGTAATTTTATGTTAATACAATACAGCTTTATTTATAGAGCACTTTAAACCTCCAGACCAAAGTGCTGTACAGGCAAATAAATAAAACAAAACATACAAAAAAATAACAGCACAGCTCACACACCATAAAACAAGTAGGCTACAAGTAACAACAATAGACAATTTAAAAGCAATAAAAGCAACGCTCTGAAAGATGTTAATACGCTAAGGAGTAGAGGTGCGTTTTAAGAAGCGATTTAAAAGCAGGCAGTGTGGAGGCCTGTCTGATGTGCACGGGCAGATCGTTCCACAGTGTGGGAGCCGCGACAGAGAGGCAACGGCCCCCTCTGAGCTTTGACTTGGTTCTGGGCACGTAATCCAAGTATAATTTGCCCCTGATATACGAAATAAAGTTAAAGACATTGAGTATATACTTTTTGCAGAAGACCAGAGTGTGTTATAACCTATAAGGTATTTATTTAATGAAAAGTAATCACCGCTTTTCCTCCTCCTTTGTTTTTTCCAAGTATTGTCTACAAAGTACAGGTTTCGTAGATCCTGTGTGTTTCACTTCACCACACAGGGTCTCTTGAAAAAATGTGTTGTGTGTAGTTTAACAATAATCCATTAATAAACAGAGGGATTGATACATACAGCGATATACTATTATCACATTAAACAAACCTTATTCCATATTATTCCATGATAAAGATAAAGGTTGATTATTCCCAGTTCCTGGATCAGTCCTGGTTGGTGCTGTTGTATTGAGCCTGGGGGACAGCCCAGTGAGCAGCAATCGAAAGGAGCCCTGCAGTGTTGTGGGTGCCACTCAAAATCACTAGCTCTTGGCCCGGGTGGGACGGGTAGAAGTTAAAGGACAGCTGTAAGAGATCATCAACAAGTTAATACCTGACAATGAGTACTTGCATTGATAATTGCAGTGGTGGAATGTAAGATAAATAATCAAATAATCATTTAAGGTATTTTTCATTTCCTTCTGCACTCTACTACAGTAGAATTCACAGACAAATATTACATTTCTTACTTCACTACATGTGTCTGACAATTTTAGATCCTTTAAAAATGCATTACTTCCCAAACAAAACATATAGAAAGCTGTAAAAATAAGATGTTTTGTAATAAATTAGCGACTCATCAGTTCACACAATGCAGCTAAAATCATTAGTCTATTCATTTGACGGAATAGTGACAGTAATATCCTGCATTTAAATAAGTGCATCTAAAAATAATCTAATTATTTAAATATATATATATCACCGTATAACAGTCACAAGGAGGTGTTTCTCTACATTATTTACATTTACTTTTAATAGTTTAAGTGCAGATTAATCTTCATTTCACTTAAATAACATTTAATGCAGGGCATTTACTTGTTACATAGTTCTTTTAAAGTGTGATCATTAAAGATCAGAATACTTCTTCCATCATGGTGTGATTGAAACAAACACAAATTGTAGAGGAAGGTATTTACTGTAATGGGCTGGCCGACAATCAGAGAACGTCCACTGGAGGTCACGAAGATCAGCTGATAGATGTAGTTGGAATGGTATTTCCCAGAGACCTGAAACATGTCCGTGAGAGCACAATGACATGTTAGTGCGTGTGGTTTGTCCCCAGTGAGCAAACAAATGATGTATTTTTTGTTAACGATAGATGAATATAGTGTTATTCAATACAGTACAGTACTAATTTACTATTTAGCCAACCTTTATTACAGATGATGTGTATGATCTTTAGAAAGTGTGTTTATAAATGTCAATAAATAGTACAATGCATTGTCTTGTCAATGTTCAATGTATTACTTTAATATTATAAAGTCTCTCACCTGAATAAAGGACTCTCCTTCATTCAGGATCAGCTCTTGTACAGAGTTCAGTTCACGACCAACCATTTGTCCCCAACCAAATCCATAGCGCAGCTGCAAACTGCAAGGACACAGTCAGGAGTGAGGAAACACAAACAATGATTTATAAGGGCAATATTTGACAGAAGAATGATCAGATTGAAACTATTTGGTAACCAATAGATGGATATTGTGCTAGAACAAGTAGAAAAACATTGAAATAGAAAGCAGATAAATGGGGGTTAACTCTATGGTTGAATTTTGCACTTCCATAGCACATTACACTTTCCATGGACCCTCCCCTTAATGCAGAAAAGGTTACTGCAACTATCCGTGCTAACAGTGGTGGTTACCTAAATAAAAGCAATAATACTACGCTGTACAAAAAGTATGAAAGTATGAGGAAAATGTATTTCAAGTATAAGGAGTAAAAAGTAGTAATTGCAGATTTTTTTTTAAATATGTTAAAAATAAATGTAAGTATTCATAAAGAAATACAGCAAATCTCAACATTTGAAAAGCTGGAACTGTGAAATGTTTGTACACAAAATGACATAAACAAAAAGTAAAATAACTGGCCAAAATCTTTTTTGTCAACCTCTTGTTTTTAGGTGTACCTAAATATAATGTTGGGTAGTTTAATCTACATCATATTATTTCAAAAGTTCTGTATTCGTTTTGTGTCTTAAATCTGAATCCATACAGTAACTAGTTAATAAAGCTATGAAATAAATGTAAAGTAAAAAGGACAATATTTCACTTTGAAATGTAGTGGAATATTATAATGTGCACATGAAGATAATACTTAATTAAAGTCGAGGTACCTTAAATTTGAACAGAATTTAAGTTAATATACTTTATTACATTTCATCACCTCCTGCTAATATTTCTTAAACAAGAAAAATCCATTCAATAGTTACGACCCATAAAATGATAGGATCCCCCATATTGCACATGCAATATGGCATTTATTATTCACATTGGTGTTAAAGAAGGAGGACAGACTGACCCAGCGATGTAACTGTTTCTATTTTCCCAGAGTCTGATCCCTGTGATTGGTCCATTTTCATTTTCTGTGGAGAATGCCGTGCCTCCACCACTACCAACAGCGGGGGAGAAGGAGTACTGAGGCAAGGGAGCTGGAGAAGTAAAATATGTGTTATGTGAGAGGAAGCCAAATGCTTATATACAAATATCTTATTTAAATTTGTATATTTTACCTGTCATGCAGCTGGCCCAGAGCACCCCAAGGAACAGGAAGGAAAGCATTCTGGTGGGTGAATGAGTCCAGAACAACACTGAAATCTGATTAAACAATTTATCAAAACACCATAATGATCAAATATCTGTCAACATTTATTTAGACAAACAAAACAGTCTGACATTCTTCTTTAAGAAGCAAAAATCCTCTGCATGAACAAAAGCCAGTGTGAATTATAATAAAGGCATTGGAATTTAAATGAGCTCTACCCGTTAACATTACATTACTTATCACTGAGCTGACGCTTTTATCCAAAGCAACTTACAAGTCAAAAACCATAACCTAACCTAACCTAAAAAAAAAAAGTATGCAATAATTGAATTGCCAAGGTACAATTGAAATAGATGTGTTTTCAGATGTGCAGAGTTTCTGCAGTAAGATGCTAATAAAGTTGATCTGAAAGTCCATTATCAACAACTGCACAGATGCTCACCTGCAAAGTAGATCTCCTGAAACCAGCTTGAGTCCTGAGCAAAGTGTGGGATGGCACTAGAAGACTGGCATTTATATATGTTCACACACACACACACACACACACACACACACACACACACACACACACACACACACACACACACACACACACACACACACACACACACACACACACACACACACACACACACACACACACACACACACACACACACACACACACACACACACACACACACACACACACACACACACACACACACACACACACACACACACACACACACACACACACACATCAAGGAAGATATTATGATGACATTTCCTTTGTGTTTAACATACTTACGGGTAAGGACAGCCCATGTGCTTTACCGAGCTAAACCAGTTTTGTGAAGCGGTTTTGCAGGGCAATCACACCTTGAAGATGTTTGTCCTTGGAGGCTTAAAAAATGAGTTAATAATAATAATAAAACATTTATATTGTATAGCGCTTTTCCTGGTGCTCAAAGCGCAGTTTAACGTTTATTTTTGACTTTAGAGAAAGCATGGAAGATATAAGTGGGCATCTCTATCTGCAGGTAGTATTTTGTGATATAATAGGAGTCTTAAAAGCTGCTAAATGGTCCATAAGGTGTTTCGTTAAGATGCTTTGTACATTTTTCTGGGTGCATCCCAAAATTCCGCCCCAAAATAAAATCTTACACTAACAAACAAAAAATAAAGACATGATTTAGTATAGTTGTGTTTGTTAATCTCAGGCTGCTTGTGTGTTTTGAATTGCTGCATGGCAAGTATTCAAAAGACACTTTTGGATTTACATTAAGTTGAAGTTAAATGTAATGTATAAATGAATCAAACCTTCATTACAAATATAGGCCTTTTTAAATGACCAAAAACCATATCAATTTGAAAGTTTGGTAAACCAAAAAATGTAATTCTTCTGTTAAAATAGAAATGAAACATATTCCTCAGTGACTTGAACCAGGAAATGACATGCTGGGAAAGTTCCGTGCTTTCAATGGTTCTACTGGAATAACCTTTGCTATCATTATACACACACTTCCCAACAACACCACTTCCTGGTTTCGGATATGTTACATGGAAATAAAAGAATGATAATACAAATAATAATATATTAAACATTTTCCTCGGATCACTTTTAATGTTTTTCCAACCAATGACGTCTGTTGTTGACTTTATAATGTATTTGTCAGTCCAAATTAACCACCCGTGTGTCCACAAAATAGTGAATAAAGGGAACAAATGTATACAAATAACAAAAAGTAAATCCACAAATGAGAATGATCATGGCAGTAGTTGGTGTAGTATTTATTGAATTCATTTTATTGTGAATACTTTGTGAAAAAGAATAAAACAAATTCAAAAGGGAACATTATTGAGGAAGGTGCAAGGAAAAATGAAGGTGCTAGGGTGTCCATGGTGTTACAATATGAAGCGTATTTGTCACAATGCTACAAAAATGACTGGCCTGGATCATAACACTATTTTGTAATAATTGAATGGCTACCTATCGGGAGAACTTTGACCTGAACGATTAAGTTCATTTTGTCTATCGACAGCAGAAAAACATTAGAAAAGTCCCTGACGAGAAACACGTCTGACGTCAGCCATTTGAGAATGTTTTACGGTAGATGCTTTCAGAGATAGCCAGAGCTGACGTTGGGCATGAAACCAAGAAATACCTTCTATTACACGCAAAGTAAGAAAGAGAGGAAGGAAAAGTTCAAAGGGCATTTCAAAAAACGATCCGAAGAGAAGACCAAAGTTTGACAAGACCATCTTTTATAACATTTATTCTGCAGTTCTATCACTCTACTATTCGCATTCCTCCTGGCATGATGTCAGCTTGACAAAACCATTGTTTGTTGACAAATGTTTAATCAAATTTCACTTTCATTAAGCACCGTGCCACCTGTCAAATATTTTAAAACCTGTTGCAGTGGCAAGAATTCATTTGGGTTGCATGCCTGTCTTTTAAGTCCCTGATGGGAACTGTGTGTGTGTGTGTTTGTGTGTGTGTGTGTGTGTGTGTGTGTGTGTGCGTGCGTGCGTGCGTGCGTGCGTGTTTGTTTGTTTGTGTGTGTGTGTGTGTGTGTGTGAGTGTGAGTCTTAAAAAATGCCCTCGTCACACTGAGCTTATTGCTAACCACTAAAACCTGCTTGTCCCAACCTTGTGAGTTTGTGCGTGTCTCATTACAGCAAATTTCAGAAGTAATTTAACAGATGATCTGTCTGATAATGAGGATATGAACAGGTAAGGGAAAAAGAGGTTGAAGTTCACATCAAGATCACAAATAATCCTCCAAAGTGCAATTTCTGTACATAACTACCTCTTTGAAACTGCACAGTCCTTCCACATTTGAATTTGTCATGTTCTCAATATAGTTTATTCGTGTATGGTTCAATTTCCTGTATGCATGCTGTAGCAGTTTAGCATCCAAATGAATAATATAGCGACAAGCGGGAGACAACGTGCGACTCACTCGAGGGAAATTTAAATTGAAATGGAATTGGTTACAAAACCTAACTACACATCTCGATTCGCCGGTGTGGCAGTATTTTGGATTCAAGTCAAATGAACGAGGCCAACCTACGGACTTGAATGAGCCGGTACGTTGTATTTGTTTTAAAAAGGTAGCGACAAAAGCAGGCAATACCACAAATCTTAAACTACACCTAAAACATAACCATCCCATTCTGTTTTTACATTACATTACATTGCATTTAGCTGACGCTTTTATCCAAAGTGACTTACAATAAGTACATTCGACCAGGAACACACAACCTTGAAGAAAACTGAATCATATAAGAACATCAGGTTTCATAGAGCCAAACATTTCAAGTGCTACTCAACTGGCTTTAGATAAGCCAGTCCTTTATTAGTATATAAGTGCTCTGTTAGCAGTTCTTTGTTAGTAATTATATCGCTCGAGGTGGAGTCGAAAGAGATGAGTTTCCCAGCAGGGAGCAAACACGGCAGCTGGAGATGGAGATCGCCCCCACCGAATCCCGACAGTTTACAATCAAAGATGCATTTGCCCGACAATGCAAACATGTTGTTGTTCCTTGCTCGGAAACTTTAAAATACAGATTTGGATATGGCCTGTTGAGGCATCTGGGTCTTTGTATGGACATTGGACTGCACACTTGACTGTTGTTTTAAGGAGGGTTTTCTTTGCTGATGAGACAATGTGTGCTCATATTTATTTATATATAAATGTTATGTGGAAAAAAAGGTATGAATGTATTTGATGTGGATGAATTGTTATGATATAATATAAATAATATATATAATATAATAGATAGATGAACTCAGACGATTGCTAACAAACATCAGGTAGGATTTTCTGTGAAATGGCAAGATGGGTGGGAAGGGGGAGGGACAGGGTGGCATGGGAAAGGGATTCCCATATATATATATTTTTGTATTGTCTATATAATTTGTATCTGTGTATATAATTCCCTCTGTGAGGGCAAACAAAAAAAAACGATAAAAAGTTGGTCACAAAAAGAGAATAATATATAAATAGATAGATAGATAGATAGATAGATAGATAGATAGATAGATAGATAGATAGATAGATAGCTCTGTTTTCCAGCCTGAGTCTATTTAATTTATTGTTTTGGTTGTGTGTGATTTAATTAATTTATTATCATTTAATTAATTTGTTTTATTAATTATATATAATTTATATATTTGAATATTATTTCACATTGCATTTGCAATGTTGAATGTTCAATAAAAAGTTCAGTTTGAAAGGATGTACTTGAATTATTATTATATATTATCATTATGTCAGTGGTCTAAAATGGTCTTACAACAGTGCAGTGGCAGAGCCAGGACATTTTCAGTGGGGTGGCCAGGATGGAACCAGTGATCATTTTGGGGTGGCATTGAAATCACTATTATATGAACATAAAAATACATCTCACTATAAAATAAGGGGTTATTTACAGATGTAGCGCTTCATTTCAGACAGATGTAGCTTTTCATTTCAGACAGTTTGAAACGCGAGGGCCGTGATTGGTATGCTCAAGGGAAAACCTCCAGCTTGACTTGAGACCTCCCCCGTGATAAATAAATGTAATTATTATGAAGCCAGCTGCAATGGATCATTGATCCACCTGGGGGTGCAGTGGGGTTCTACACTGGAGCTCATGTGAAATAAAGTCAGATACCGTATGCTGGATGTACAGCGGAACTTTGTTAAGATCCATATGTCACGGATATCATACTCTGTGCTAAATAAGAGACATGTAATCATTTACAAAACATCACCATGTTGTCATTTATGTTTATGTTCGCCGAATTGACATGCAATCACTGACAAATATGAATATACTGTATTCAACTTCATTAAAACGTTATTAACGTGCCCAAACTCAGTAATTCACTAAAAATATTTATATTTTAATGGAGCCTCGTCAGCAGATCAGGATCCCAACGCGTAGCGGAGGGATCTTGAGCTGCATGAAGGGTGTTATTTTCCCTATAAGGAACAAGTCGCTGCAAATTATCCCGCTTATTACATGGCCATATTCTCAACAAAGTAACGACAAACAAAGTAATGACTCCCAATATTAATTGAAATGCTTTTATGGATTTAGAAAATGTTTTTATTGATTTAAAAAATAGTTGTATTGATTTAAATTGACATGCATCCGCTAAGAAAAATAGTTTGTTGTTACCGTTTTTCAAACAGTCTGAAGGAAAGGCAGCTCTCAGCTGTGTATTTACACAACTAATGGCCCATCAACCACAGCTTTCTCCCCCCCTCCCCCCCTGATCTTTCTTCTCCAGCAGCTAAATTAACTGTAGGTTACTCTGAGGCTGCGGCCCCACGAGGACGAAAACGGCTAAACGCATAGGATTAACGCAAACGCAATCGCAAACGGCTTCCGTCCACATGCAATAATTATCCGGATAGTGTCTGCCCACACGAGACCGCTCCGTTTAGCTCCAACCGCTGGAGAAGCTGCAGTACATATGCCGAGCCTGTACGTGGCGCTGTAACTTCCTCCACAAAAGCAGCGAAGAAGCATGGTTGTCATGGTTGCCCTTCTGTTTATTCTCCGCGGTGGGGGCCGAGGGAACCGGGCAGAGTTTTTCGCCAGTCAGCGTGTATTAAAGTGGAAATCTTCCGGACAAAATTATAAAAGTGCCGGTCAAAGGTCTTCTTTGTTATTTATTGAGCTTTAAAACAAATGAATAACGACTCTATATGATATAATGATAAAATACACGGAGCCTCTCTTTTTCCTCCCTCTCTTCAGACAGCGTCAGTGTCTGTCTCATGCAGCAGCTCATCCAGTAATGAGTGACCCGGCCGACTGTAAAAATAAACATATTTATAACTAGTTTAGGGAGTTTGAGAGGTAATTAAAATAGCTAAGGGTGATGATCAGACTTGAAGTGTGTGTTTTGCTGCAGAGGGAGGAGCTGCAGGTGAGCAGAGCTGCGTGTCTCCGTCCTGTCAGATTAGACTTCACTCGCGAGAGAAAGATAAATAATCTGAATTCAGGGTGCAGTTTACTTTGACGTGGGGGTGAGCAGCAGAGGTGGGGAGAGGCGGGGCTATTGCCTCATCATTATTGCTGTAGATGTTGCACAAACAACTACAGCATGGTCAATAGCGTCCGGAGCACGATAGCAACTCTGCGATCCGCCATTGTTGTTGTTGTTGGTGGCGAAACACTTCAGCACTGGCGCGGGGTAAACGGAGGTGAGCAGAAGAGGTGGGGAGAGGCGGGGCTATTGCGCAATCACTATCAGTGATCTGAAAATGTCCGTATAGGGCGCACACACGGAGCCGTTTGACCCCCCAGAGAGTGGCGTATGCATTTCTATCCACCTTGGGACCCGTTGTCGTTTCCTCAGTCGTTTAGTGCCGTATTCGGTCGTCCTCGTGTGGCTGAACGGTCTATATGACACTAAACAGTAACGCAAACGGCCGAATTCGTCCTCGTGGGGCCGCAGCCTGAGTGACAAGCTTACAGTTAGACACAACACTGTCATTGCAAGTGACCCTCAGTTAGTTGACTTTTATGTTCAACTGCTAAATTCGTTACTGATAAAAAAGGGCTTCTACTGTACCTAATTACCTTAACACTAGAACCGCCAGAGGTTTTTGTATAGGCCTACCTGTGAGGGATTAATTTTGTCTTTACTCTTAAGTGTCAAAGAATAATTCTCCTTACTCCTAAGATATTTGACCTTTCGGCCTGTTGACGTTTTACGACCAAGCCGAAGTCTGTTATCTGTCTTAAGGAATGGGAACGGTCAGCTGTTGCTGACCTTGCCAGTTTAATGACCGGTCAACTCTCGGTCACAAGAGCCCTAGAGTCAGATAAAGATAATTCAGTGCTTCCAGGTGGTCACGTACACCTTCCCCCAATATGTGGGATGACTCTGAGTGAAGCTAATTAAAGGTCTGCCAAGATGAGAAGAGAGTCAGAATTGACATGGCAACCCACCGGAGCAGTCAGAACCTTTGACTGTGTGACTTGTGATGTGAATTTCTCCGGCCGATACTTGTATTAAATCTCAGTGTTTGACATCAGAACTCCTGCTCGTCCCGTGTCTCTCTGAGTCCTGACTCTCCATTGCTACAGAAGTTTCCCTTACACTACCTAACACCGTCAAATCCCGCTATTAGCATGCAATTTTTAACAACATAGGGTGCTACATAACACACTTTCAGGAAAAGTCACGGACTGGGAGACTTTAATATTTTATTGAAAAAAAGTTACATTGCACACACACAACCACATCACACAAATTGACCCGATTGGCGGTTTGAGTGTTAAATAAACTCACTAATGAATTAAACCAGTTCACTACGCATTATTCTTATTCTTATCATTCTTTATGAGCGCAGAAATAGTCTTAACATCAGACCTGTTTTTTAAATGAAATCTGACGGCAGGCAGTTAGCTCTGATCACCTATGATAAATGCGCCACACCTAATCGCCGGCCAATCAGCCACAGAGCTCCCTCTATACAAATCAAACTGTAGACGGTGTGAAAGCACCTATTGTTTTAAATAATGGTCGGAATGTGACCTGTGAGCCTTCTGAATTACCATGGGACAGCACATTCTAAACTAAAATGTTCAACATCTTATCTTAATAATATCTTCATATTAATAATTATAATAAATCATACAGTATGTGTCCGAAAGGAAGCAGGAGGAAGCAAACACAAAAATATACAAAAAATATACTGCATATTAAAGCAAACGATTGTAAAGGTAAAAGTATGAGCATAACAAATAAAGAAGTGTAAAGTAAACATTTACATTATTATTATGATTATTTAAAATATAAAGACTATATATTATTGAATTACAAGATTAGATATACTTTAGTTGATCTAAAATATTGATGTGTTTAAATGCTCTTCAAAACCCTACTGCAAGTCCATGAAACTTGTCTTTCTGTATTTGTGAATGAAGCGCCATCTCCTGGTTAAAACCTGAAATTGAAAATCTGGCAACGCCCTCTTGGAAAATAGTGGGAGGGCTTAACATTCCTCGATACTGGTCTTAGGCAGGTCGTAGGCAGGAAGCTGTAAACTGGAGTCTGAATGAGATGCTACATTTGTAAGGCACCGACAACACACCTCTACATTATTTGGGATTAAGTGGTGGAATAGATCAAATAATATTCAGTATATCTAACTATTTTTTTCGTATTCAAAGTATCAACGCTTACATTAGACAAATGTAATGCAATATACAGACTGTTTAGCCTATGGTGATCAGCAGCCCTATGAGCTCATTCTCTCAGTGTATCATCAGGAATACAGAGACACACACACATCATTTAAATAAGAGTTTTTAAATTAAATTATAGGTTAAGAATAAACATCTTAAAGTAAATAACAATAAACAATAGCCTTTAACCTCTTAAGCCCGGCCCCCCCGATACCGGGGGGAAAAAGCGTCACTGCAGGAGACAGCGTTTGGGGGCTTCTTAATATTTAAAAACCTATGAATGTCTTATACTCAAATAACGGGAAAAAACTCAGCAACCTGAAGATATGAGCCATTTTTACCGAAACAAAACACAGGTCTCACAAGAAGCGTTAGCATTAGCCCTTAGTGAAAACAGGCTGATGCTACTTCCTGTGCTAACTAGCAAAAACGATCTTTAAAACTTAATATGTTCTGCACAAACTACATATCAGCTGAAAGCTGATACTACAGATTATTTTTGATATAAGTATCATCACTGTTGGACACAAACTCACTGAGCTATCAGCCAGTACAGAGCAAGAAAACAACAACAGTGTTCTATTTCGTATATGGCTTCGCCCTCTAAGGCTATCGCTATTGGGTTTACCCTTCTGCGCCCCCGCGCAGTACTGAAAACACTTGTAGTCCACGCCCACCCGCTAGGTGGGCCCCACCCTCGGGCCACCTTCCGGTATAAATAGGGAGGTTGCCCGGTGATCTGCTCTCTCTTTTCTTCAGCAACCAGCAGTTTACTGAAGCACGAGAAAGCAACAGCATGAGCAATAAAGAGTGTGTCCGTATGTGCCCTTCGTGCAATACAGGCTACATTATGAGCTATGATTTTCATCCGATATGCGCAGCCTGTCTGGGGCCAGAGCACGCGGACGCGGCTCTCAGCCAGCAGGTCGCATGTCCTCATTGTGTGCGTCTTCCTTCATCCGACAGGAAGCAAAGGGGCGGATGCTCTAGCTGCTGCGGGGGAGGAAGACGTCTGGGGTGGGCAGGAGCCCATCCAGGACAGCCTGTTTATGGAGGCGAGTGGGGGGCAGGAGTCGGACGAATCCTTCCCCGCCTCCCTCCAGGGCTCGCCATGCGGCTCTCCCCTTCCCCCTCTTCCCCGGACGGGGGAGAGGGGAACATACTGGAAAAGTCCCCACGTCCTGTCAGAGGGGGTTCCCCTGGGCAGAGTTACGTCACACATCTCGGTGTTCACAGACGCATCTCTCTCAGGGTGGGGAGGAATGTACATGTCACAGGCAGTGGGAGGACAGTGGCCGGCTCACATGTCTTTCCACATAAATGTGCTGGAATTGGTCTCCGTACGGAGAGTAATTCAGCATTTTGCCCCGTTGCTGCGGAATCAGCATGTGTTGATTCGCACAGACAACAAAGCCGCGGCGGCCTACATCAATCGCCAGGGGGGTGTACACTCAGTGCAGCTCCTGAACACAACCAGACGGCTGTTGATCTGGGCGCGCGCACACGTGCTCTCCATCAGAGCACTGTATGTGCCTGGAGAGCTGAACAAAGGGGCAGACCTCATGTCCAGAGGAGGTCCTCGCCAGGGGGACTGGAGCCTCCATCCCGAACTGATTGCCCAGGTTTGGAGCCGGTTCGGGAAAGCGGAGGTGGATCTGTTCGCCGCACGCCGGAACGCGCAATGCGAGCTCTGGTTCTCCCTGTCAGCACGGGACCACCCACCTCTGGGGGTGGACGCGTTCGCACATCGGCCATGGCCCAGGGGACTGCTGTACGCCTTCCCACCAGTCCCGCTGATTCCTCGGTTCCTGGACCGAGTGCAGGAAGAGTGGCTGTCAGTGATCCTGATAGCCCCGGAACGCACGGGAGCTTCCTGGTTTCCATGCCTACAGCGTACGCTGTCAGGCAGGCCGTGGGAGATTCCGTGGCGGGGGACGCTCTCTCACAGGTGGAGGGAGCGATCTGCAGTCACCCAGTGATAGGCCAGCCCTTATGGGCATGGCCCCTGAGCGGGAACACTTAGAGAGCTGGGGTCTCTCTCAAGATGTTGTACGCACCATTCAGGGAGCCAGGGCCGCGCCTACCAGAGCATCCTACACAGCCAAGTGGGCAGCGTTCCAGGGTTGGTGTGTAGGGAGAAGCCTGGACCCCATGACGTGCCCCCTGCCTCACGTGCTGTCATTCCTCCAGCTGTTGTTGGACAGGAATTTGGCGTTCAGCACAATCAAGGTGTATGCGGCTGCCATGTCATCTTGTCATGTGGGTTTCGGAACAGGGACGTTGTTCAGTCACCCCCTGACGAAACGGTTTCTGCAAGGGGTACGAAGACACGTGTCACGCGCACTGGCGCCTCAGTGGGATTTGGCTTTGGTGTTACGAGCACTATGCAAAGCCCCATTTGAACCTTTAGAGGAGGTTCCCCTCAACATGTTATCAGCCAAAGTAGTACTGCTTTTAGCTCTAACTTCGGCGAAAAGGGTGAGTGATTTATCCGCTCTCTCTGTGGCACCGTCATGCCGCCGGATCCAGGGGGATGGCTGTTCGGCTGTGTTACGTCCTAACCCAGCCTTTATGCCAAAGGTCATCACTAGCTCTTTTAGATCAAGAGTGATCACCTTGGATGGGTTTTTTCCGCCTCCTCATAAATCGGAGGAAGAAGCCACATCTCATCTCCTCTGCCCGGTGCGCGCGCTGGCCTGCTATGTGGCGCGCACAGCGGCAGTGCGCCGTTCTCAGCGCCTGTTTGTGCATTACAGAGAGCGCTCTATCGGGCAACCTCTGTCTACACAACGGCTGTCACACTGGCTGTGTGAGGCGGTCTCACAGGCGTATGTCTCATCTGGGGTGGAGCCCCCGGAGAATATCAAAGCGCACTCAACCAGAGGAATTTCCTCCTCCACGGCGTTGAGCGGAGGAATGTCAGTGGAAGATATTTGCACGGCTGCATCTTGGTCTTACCCCTGTTCATTTATTCAATTTTATTTGAGGGATGTTTCCCTTTCCTCTATGACGCACCCTGTACTGGGTGTCCTATCAGAGTGAGTGACGTCAGGGAGCCAGCTGAGCGCCTCTCTCCTGCCTCTCGGCACACAGAGAGCGGCCTTTTCCCCTCGTAGGAGAGGGATGTTCCCCTTCCTCTAATACACTTCGTACGAAGTGTCTGATTAGAGTGAGTAACATCAGGGATCCAGCTGAGCGCTCTCCTACCTGGCTGGCGCGGAGAGAGCGGCTGTTCCACCTCTATGATCGCAGGATAAGGTGGGACCTTCGTCTCTACTTCTCACAGCAGTCGGTATGTATTGTTCCCAGCCTTCACCCCGTCAGGAAAACAGGTATGTTTGCTATGTTCCAGGGACGGGGAGGTGCCATTACGCATGGCACAACAGGCAGGGATGTGTTATTGAGCAGGTGTGTCTGTGCTTCTAGTGCTGGACGGACCCAGTGGGGCGCAGACTACATCATTCTTCGCCCTTAACCCAATAGCGATAGCCTTAGAGGGCGAAGCCATATACGAAATAGAACTGAGGTTACCTAACTGTAACCCAGCTTCTATGAGTATTGGCGCAGCCCTCTAAGCGCCGGGCCCCACTGGCTCTACGAATAGCTGAAGAAAAGTTATCTTGTATGGGAGCAGATCACCGGGCAACCTCCCTATTTATACCGGAAGGTGGCCCAAGGGTGGGGCCCACCTAGCGGGTGGGCGTGGACTACAAGTGTTTTCAGTATTGCGCGGGGGCGCAGAAGGGTAAACCCAATAGCGATAGCCTTAGAGGGCTGCGCCAATACTCATAGAAGCTGGGTTACAGTTAGGTAACCTCAGTTTTGAACCATAACAATAATGATGTCTTACCGTTGCTGTTTTGTGATAAAAAGTCGTGTTCAAGGGAATAAAAACGCTGCTCAAGGTTAATCCAATGTCTCTTTGTCACTTTAGAATTGTTGTTGATAATCCATCATTACATTCATGGCCGCAGAGTAGGTATAAAGTTTTGCAGTCCGGGGCTCAGGGTGTCTAATGTGCTGTTTACGCAAGCCTATCTCTCCTTGACGTAAATTAAAAGCGGGATTTACTAACTCTTCCTCCATTCTTTTGGCTCTAAAGTTTCAAAAAAGGTGTCAATCACCCAAATCGACCAATGGGTTCCAGAGATAGGATCCTGCGTAGTATGAATAATGCCATTAGCGGCTGCTTTACGCACAGACGTAGCAGCAGAGGCAGCCGCACAACCGCTCCAGCACAGCAGCAACAAACACAGAAAAGCGACAACACAGCGACGAACACAGAGACAACAGCAGGCAACAGAACAGTCAGACAACAATCAGGCCTTGATTATGAACTTCAGGAAAGGTATGTACTCTCTCTGTTTGTATCTATTAGTTGTGTATTTGGTGTAATCTATAGTAATTCCACACTCGCAAAATACAACATGGACGCCGCTTTGTTGTTGTAGCGTTATCGTTCCGTGAGAAACTAAAACAATGGGAACATCATGTTGGTGAACGTATAAATAGATTAATTGTATTTCGTGACTATAACACGGCAGTATATAAATAAAGCTGTATTGTATATCAACCCAGTCTATATATATATATATATATATATATACTGTTATAAAACGGACAAGTCAAATCAAGCAATCTGATTGGTTCTTAGCCGTGATATACTGAGCGTATACCACGGGTAGAATTGTAAATTACTTTTCACAACAAGTCAGTATCCCTCCGCGTCTGAGAAAAACAGTATACCGTTGGGCTGAAAAGCAAACTGCCTGCAGTTTGCTTTTCATACTGGAACAAGAAAGCAGCGGAGAAGTAACGGGGCAGAAACCCTCCTTTTTACGCAGCGGTCCAGACATAGACATCAAACGGCAAAACATATTCAGTGTGCAGTTCCTTTGGTATTAGGGCAGGGATATCTAGATACTTTCCAAGGTTTGACATAATGAATTGTGCTACTTTTAAAGCAAGCAACGATGTTTTCAAATCTGTAATCAAAGAGGTCCGCAAAAACACTATCGGCCAATCAGATTGCTTGATTTGACTTGTCAGTTTTATAAATATATTTACATTTCTTCCGTTACGGAACAAACTTACAAAGCATAAGATGGAAACATTTAAGATTAACTTCGACCTCCGGAGAGGTCTTACTATGGAAGAGTGGATTGAGAAGTGCCTATCTCTAGAAATGAAACCTAAAAATCACCTAAACAACGACATGCAGAGCTATGTGAAGAGCAGGTAGACCAACTGGAAAAGTACCACCATTCAAAAGCTTTCTGATGCGGGTCTTGAAACAAAGCAGAGAAATTATGACCGTTAGTGGCCACAGGTGCGAAAGCTCTCTCTAGAGCTACTGTAAGCCGAATCTCGGGGACCGGAGAAAGTGGAGCAATATTCTCACCACGCCAAGCAACAGCCTAGAACAACCTCAACAAGTAACCACGTAAGCCATGCTATTGATGCTGGACAGGTTTTCAGTGAGTGCACAATAAACTGCAACATACAAATGAATGTAAATAAATAGCCAAATAATGGATCAACGCTCTCTGTCTAATATGTTCGCTAGCTGTTAGTGTTGTTGCATAGCAACCACCTCGCACTATGTTTCGCGCGGAAGGCAACGGAGGGACTATTTTATTTTGAACATCATTATTTACTAATAAAAACTATTTAAATTAGAGTGTGTATTTTTTTTTCATATTGCCACACTTGGTAACCGTTTTATAAAAGCAATAGCTCACTTCAGGCCGTGGTATATGCTCATTCATTAGCAGGAACCACGCCACAACAAGGTGATGTTTGTAAGTTTATTGAAGTAACATGTGAATGATATGAGGGGGGTGAAGAGATGATCTGGGAGGACGAGCTGTGGTCCGTGCAGTGGGAGACTCAGAGTGGGGGTTCCGTCTCCGGCATGATCTGCGTGGGCTGATTACGGGCCCCCCAGACGATACCTGGGATTTAAGGTGTTAGTATACGCAGTATATAAACGTGCACCGTTTAAATATAGATGGTGACGGGCAGAGGATGTTGGGATGAAGGGGGGAGGGATGTAGGGATGTAGGGATGAGGGATGTTGGGATGTAGGGATGAAGGGATGAGGGAGGGAGGGATGTAGGGATGTAGGGATGAGGGATGTTGGGATGTAGGGATGTTGGGATGAGGGATGTTGGGATGTAGGGATGTTGGGATGAGGGATGTTGGGATGTAGGGATGTTGGGATGAGGGATGTTGGGATGTAGGGATGTTGGGATGAGGGGATGTAGGGATGTAGGGATGTTGGGATGAGGGATGTTGGGATGTAGGGATGTTGAGGGAGGGAAGAAGGGATGGGTGGATGTATCGCTCGGTGTGAGTCGGAAGGGGAACTGTATGGGTAGAAAGGGAGAGGGAGGGTGGGTTGAAAGGATGGAGACGAGCAGTGGCCGGAAGTTTTGCCGGATATAAATAGGGGTGGCCGTGGTTCGAGGCGGAGTTTTAGGCGTGGCCATGCTCCTGAACCTATGTTAACATTTTAACCTCATTTCACTAGCAGGAACCACGCCACAACAAGGTGATGTTTGTAAGTTTATTGAAGTAACATGTGAATGATATGAGGGGGGTGAAGAGATGATCTGGGAGGACGAGCTGTGGTCCGTGCAGTGGGAGACTCAGAGTGGGGGTTCCGTCTCCGGCATGATCTGCGTGGGCTGATTACGGGCCCCCAAAAGAGTCGGATTAAAGCAGCTGACTTAAGCGTGTGCGTGTCTGAGATCATTAAGATTGTTGCGGATGTAAGCGTGATACGCTTGGGATGACGAGCGGCCGAGGGCCTAGATGGTTGTATACGGGATGCCCGGTCTAGCTGCTGTGGACGCTGCGCCAATGCGGGAGGAATGGCTCGAATAATATTCTGAGCATATCCCCAAAGTGAGCGACACGTTGTGGAAGTGTTTCTGGAACCAGAAACGTGTGGCCCTTTTCCCTGTTTCGGTGAGAGAGAGTGGGTGTTGAGGCGTTGCGTATGCATCGTATCTTGCGCTGAAGTATTTGGTTAGTGGCTCGTATGGCTGGGATACGAGTTCAGGCGGAAGATGTGGATGGGGAAAGAAATTCCCAGCTGATCCGTTTTATTCCGGAGTGTGAATATGAGAGTCGTTTGCCGTGGAGGGCTAACGGCTGCCGTTTCGTGCATCTGTCTGCCTGTAAGTAGTTTGACAAGAGGAAAGTGATGCGCTGTACTTTCTCTGAGGATAGAGAAGCCCGGAAAGACATTGAGTCCAGGGTGATGCCTAGAAACTCAATGGAGGTTGTAGGCCCTGAGGTTTTCTCCTCAGACGGAGGAATGCCACGGTCTGAAAATATTTGTATGAGTGTGCTCAGCCCGTGGCAGGGGGGTGAGGATGGTGGAGTGACTGTGAGAAAGAAGTCGAGAAGATGGAGCACGTGGGGGAGTCTGTGGTTGTTTGGGGACTATTGAATGGCCTATCATGAATCCTTCTTTGACTTCTTTGGCCAGTAAGGTGTCAAAGGTGTGAGGTTCTGTTAAAGCGGACTGAAGGTTGTGGCAGATGTGAGATGTGTCAGGCAGTATTGCTAAGCCTGGGTGGAAACAATGGGTGAAGCCATTGGTGAGAAAGTAAACGGACTATCTGGATGATTCGCTGAGGCGGTAGCTAAGTTGCTTATCTTGACGGGTGTGCTGAGTTGCCGTGCTAGTCAATCTGCTGATGTAGTTGGGTTGTGGGGGCAGGTGCTCCTGGCATGAGCGCCGCCGCAGAAAGAGCAGATGTGCATGAGGCGGCAGCTAGAAAAAGAGCAGCCTAGGTCATTGAAATTGTTGCACGCCGTCCTGCCTCCCTGCGGGTGATAGACGGTTAAAGTCTGAGGCGTTGCGTGATGGAGAGGAAGGTGAGTGAGGTGTTTGAGATGGTGGAGAGCTGACTAAGCATGCTAAGGCTGGGTGGGCAGGGGGCTCCGCATAATTGGCAAGGGAGGGATGCGCGTGCTGCGAAGATGCTGCAGTAACGCTCGGAGTCTGGAGCACCCCGGTATGTTCCCTGGTTGAGCGGGTTGATAATAAATAATAATAATAATCCTTATATTTATTATGGCGCTTTATCAATGACTCTCAAAGCGCTTTACAAATACACTGCACGTACAGATCATACATACATGTAATGGTCATCTGATGCGGCCGGCGGCTTGGCTAGCGAAGTTTATTTTATTATTTGTATTATTTATTTATTTTTCTGAGAGAGAGACCGGAGCGTCTGCTCACGGCGAGAGTCGGAGTGAGAGAGACCGTAGCATCTGCTCACTGCGAGGGTCAGAGAGAGAGAGAGACCGGAGTGTCTGCTCACTGCGAGGGTCAGAGAGAGAGACCGGAGCGTCTGCTCACTGCGAGGGTCAGAGAGAGAGACCGGAGCCTCTGCTCACTGCGAGGGTCAGAGCGAGAGAGACCGGAGGTCTGCTCACTGCGAGGGTCAGAGAGAGAGAGACCGGAGTGTCTGCTCGCTGCGAGTGTCAGAGAGAGAGAGACCGTAGCGTCTGCTCACTGCGAGGGTCAGAGAGAGAGAGACCGGAGCGTCTGCTCACTGCGAGGGTCAGACCGGAGCCTCTGCTCACTGCGAGGGTCAGAGAGAGAGACCGGAGCGTCTGCTCACTGCGAGGGTCGAGAGAGAGAGACCGGAGCGTCTGCTCACTGCGAGGGTCAGAGAGGAGAGACCGGAGCCTCTGCTCATTGCGAGGGTCAGAGAGAGAGACCGGAGCGTCTGCTCACTGCGAGGGTCAGAGAGAGAGAGACCGGAACGTCTGCTCACTGCGAGGGTCGGAGAGAGACCGGAGCGTCTGCTCACTGCGAGGGTCGAGAGAGAGAGACCGGAGCGTCTGCTCACTGCGAGGGTCGAGAGAGAGAGACCGGAGCGTCTGCTCACTGCGAGGGTCAGAGAGGAGAGACCGGAGCGTCTGCTCACTGCGAGGGTCGAGAGAGAGAGACCGGAGCCTCTGCTCACTGCGAGGGTCAGAGAGAGAGACCGGAGCTCTGCTCACTGCGAGGGTCGAGAGAGAGAGAGACCGGAGCTCTGCTCACTGCGAGGGTCGAGAGAGAGAGAGACCGGAACGTCTGCTCACTGCGAGGGTCGAGAGAGAGAGACCGGAGCCTCTGCTCACTGCGAGGGTCGAGAGAGAGAGACCGGAGCCTCTGCTCACTGCGAGGGTCGAGAGAGAGAGAGAGAGAGAGAGACCGGAACGTCTGCTCACTGCGAGGGTCAGAGAGAGAGACCGGAGCCTCTGCTCACTGCGAGGGTCAGAGAGAGAGACCGGAGCCTCTGCTCACTGCGGGGGTCGAGAGAGAGAGACCGGAGCCTCTGCTCACTGCGAGGGTCAGAGAGGGAGAGACCGGAGCCTCTACTCACTGCGAGGGTCGAGAGAGAGAGACCGGAGCCTCTGCTCACTGCGAGGGTCGAGAGAGAGAGAGAGACCGGAACGTCTACTCACTGCGAGGGTCGAGAGAGAGAGACCGGAGCGTCTGGCTCACTGCGAGGGTCAGAGAGAGAGACCGGAGCCTCTGCTCACTGCGGGGGTCGAGAGAGAGAGACCGGAGCCTCTGCTCACTGCGAGGGTCGAGAGAGAGAGACCGGAACGTCTACTCACTGCGAGGGTCGAGAGAGAGAGACCGGAGCCTCTGCTCACTGCGGGGGTCGAGAGAGAGAGACCGGAACGTCTACTCACTGCGAGGGTCGAGAGAGAGAGACCGGAGCCTCTGCTCACTGCGGGGGTCGAGAGAGAGAGAGACCGGAGCATCTGCTCACTGCGAGGGTCGAGAGAGAGAGACCGGAGCCTCTGCTCACTGCGAGGGTCGAGAGAGAGAGAGACCGGAACGTCTACTCACTGCGAGGGTCGAGAGAGAGAGACCGGAGCCTCTGCTCACTGCGGGGGTCGAGAGAGAGAGAGACCGGAACGTCTACTCACTGCGAGGGTCGAGAGAGAGAGAGAGACCGGAACGTCTACTCACTGCGAGGGTCGAGAGAGAGAGAGACCGGAACGTCTACTCACTGCGAGGGTCGAGAGAGAGAGAGAGACCGGAGCGTCTGCTCACTGCGAGGGTCGAGAGAGAGAGACCGGAGCGTTTGCTCACTGCGAGGGTCGAGAGAGAGAGAGCCGAGCGTCTGCTCTCTGTGAGGGTCGAGAGAGAGAGACCGGAGCGTCTGCTCACTGCGAGGGTCAGAGAGAGGGAGACCGGAGCGTCTGCTCACTGGGTGAAGCGCTGTTGCTACGGGGTTAGCTGCTAGAGGAGGAAGGTAAGCGGAAGCTGGGTTGCTGTGGATTGCTGAAGGTAGGAAAGAAGAAGGGATGGAGGGATGAAGGGATGTATGTGCAAGGGGATTTTTGTGAAGCCTGTGAGCAGGTACAGAGGGCAATACGACCTGGCCCCCACCAGGGGGTGCTGGTGAGTCGGGCTGTGTCCGTGGAGGAGGACGGCGGCCTGTGACGTCACGACCCGTGGTGCGCGCGCCGCACGGTGGTTGGCTCTGGAGCACTGCTGCGAGTGGCTGGGGACTGCTAATGAGGCAGGCTGCCGGTGGTGGGGAGATTGGAGCTGGCTGTGCCTGTTGTGGCCCCGGTTGTTTGCCCTCGCTGGCGGAGTAGACGAAGCCTGGGACCTGTCTGGAGTTGGAGGTGTCTCGTTGGGGGAGCTTGAGTGGAGCGCACGCGACTCCGTTCGGATGCTTGGCTTAGATCCAACTGCTGAAACGTGGATGGCGGGTAGCCGATGTCGAAGAGATATTCGTCTGACTCTGGTGAGTTGATCAGCAGTTCGGGATCCATGGTAAGTTGAATGTTCTGGTGGTAGAGTGTAGCTTGTTTGAACCGTGACGACGCGCGGCGTGAGTCACGGTCTGGCTGTCAGTCACGGTCTGGCTGTCAGTCGTTGAAAGGATGGAGACGAGCAGTGGCCGGAAGTTTTGCCGGATATAAATAGGGGTGGCCGTGGTTCGAGGCGGAGTTTTAGGCGTGGCCATGCTCCTGAACCTATGTTAACATTTTAACCTCATTTATATCACAGCTAAGGGGCGTGGTTCGGCCTGACGCGAAGCGGCTTAATTATTCCACACACGCCAAATGGATTCTGTTTTGTAGTTCTAAAGACTGTGAGAAACGAAAACAATGGTAACATCGTGTTGGTGAACACTTATCAATAGATAATTGTATTTCGTGACTATAACACGGCAGTATATAAATAAAGCTATAAAGCTGTATTGTATATCAACCCAGTCTATATATATATATATATATACTGTTATTCCACACACGCCAAATGGATTCTGTTTTGTAGTTCTACAGACATTGTTCTGTGAGAAACGAAAACAATGGTAACATCGTGTTGGTGAACACTTATCAATAGATAATTGTATTTCGTGACTATAACATGGCAGTATATAAATAAAGCTGTATTGTATATCAACCCAGTATATACTGTTATTTCACACACGCCAAATGGATGCTGTTTTGTAGTTCTACAGACATTGACTATTAGCAGTTTATAAATAAAGCTGTATTGTATATCAGTCTATATATATATATATATATATACTGTTATTTCACACAAAATGGAGGAATTATTTCTGATTTGAGTTACATTTTTGAAAGAATAAGCCAGTGAAGTAATCAAAGTAATTGTTTTTTCCACATTTGTTTTCACAGTGATGAGGACGAGTATCTAATGGCTTCTGGATCACAGCCATAAACATCTGCCTCATCCGAGCTACGACGTGCATCAGATCAGCATACAGTTGCCCCAGAGCCATCAACATCCAAGCTACGCCGCCGGACGTCTGCACCAGTACTAACTCAGCCTCCCTCTGCATCTTCTGATTCAGTGGACAGACTGTCAGGAGGAAAGTGAAACGGGCTGGTGTGTGGCAGACTAAGATTGTTACCGTTCCTGACGCTGTGGTGGACTACAACAGAAGCATGGGCTGCGTGGATGTGTCCGATGCTTTGATTGGGTACTACAGCGTTCACCACAAAACCATGAAATGGTACAAGACTTGTTTTTACCATTTTCTGGACACTGCAGTGGGGACAGCTTCCTTCTCCACAAGGAGCTGCACAAGATGAGGGGTGACCCCAGCAGGATGAAGCCACACACCCAGAAGTCCTTCAGGGAGCAGCTTGCTGCAGACACGAGGGGTGAAGTCCCTGCAGCACCACCACCACTGACTCCCCCCATCATCACTCGTATGCATTCCCAAGTATTATGGGGAAGATGCCACCACGCTCAGGAGGTGCTCTGATGCTGGCAACAAACCGGTGAAGACCTATCTACTGCACTAAGTGCCTGGTGCCTCAATTCAAAAACACTAAACACATTCAGGTTGTGGACATTTTTTGTTTTTTGCCAATGTTTACAAAAAAAATGCTTGTGGTGTTATTTCGGTTTTAGTGTTTAGTGTTATTTTTTAAATAAAACTGCTTTTTATTGTGTAAGTAAACCTTCCTAGAAGTGTTAGTCGGGTGATAAACATGTAAGGACTGTGGCAAAGTCCACACACACACACACACACACACACACACACACACACACACACACACACACACACACACACACACACACACACACACACACACACACACACACACACACACACACACACACACACACACACACACACACACACACACACACACACACACACACACACACACACACACACACACACACACACACACACCAACACGTTCTCACTCTCATCCCGTCACATATTGACGACGGTCAGGGCCCCTCCCCGTCGCTATATTACGTACAGGGTACCCCTTTCCCGTCATTTTCTACGGGCAGGGCGTCCCATAGACCTTCATTGCGGACACAGCGGACCCCTTGCCCGTCAGGCTTCTACGGGCAGGGCGTCCCATGGACCTTCATAATGCCTATTTTAAGGTTCATTTGGCCATTAAAATGCGTTTTGATCTCATTTTATGCGAGTAATGAGTTTTTATTTCAAAATAAAAATAACCGGAAACAGACGTAGGCCTATAAGGGACAGTTCGAGCATCATTGCGATTGTCAAAATGTTTGAGTTTAGGATGGCGAAGACACTACACTACCCAGAATCCCCAGCTATCGTTGAGGACTACAGTGCCCGTGATTACTCTTCTAGGTCTGGGATTGGATGTTGGAGTGGCAGTGCGCCAAGGTTACAGCGTCAAACAGCTGTGTGAAATGGAACGAAACCACGCCAGACTATCCAAAACTGGAATCGAACGCCCCCCAGAACTACACACTACACTATTGTGTTTCGCAAAATGTTCTATGGGACGTCTCTACTGAACTTTTTCGTTTTCCCACAATTAGAAGTTGCCAGTATTAAACACATTGGTGTTATCAAATGTAAAACATATAATTAATAAATGGATAAAAATCGCTGTCCATAATGCGCAGCATCAATATATAGCATTAATATACCCATATGAAAGCTCATTGATACTTTGTAATTCTACTCCACTACAATTCAGAGGTTAACCTGGTATTTTACTCCACTGCATTTATTTGAGTTACTTTGCCGATTCTGATTAATGATGTGAAATATAAACAACCCTTAAATCAGACTTTAGTTACACCTGAGTAAAATTCAGATAAGGTGATTGTCAAGTGCCAACAATCAGGAGAGATATTTGATACTTGTGCTTGAGAAGACTAAACATGTATCTGCAATTGACATTAATGGAAACGAGTAATAAAGTATATTAATTACTCGTTATTCTCTACTAATAGTTAATTAAAGACTATATATTATGGCTATTTTGCACATCCCTTTCAAGATTTCAAGATTTTAAAGGTGTATTGACATATCATTTACACAACTTACGGTGTAGTTATGAAATGAATGAAAAACTTGGGTCACAGGTCCCTCAACAGTGCAGTACAAGACATCTATCAATATGTGTGTACCTCCACCATTAAACTGTCATATTATGCACATTTCTTATTCTATCTACATACATAAGAGTATAATCCAAATGTATAATATCAGTTAAAATAAGTGCTTCAACATAGTTAACATTGCAGGAAAGCAATATATTAGACGTTAAGTACTTTGTATTTATCTGTAGATAGATACCCCCAACGTTTTTTTCTTATTTAAAAGAAGACCGTAATCTGTTATTTAATGTTTAAATAAAGGTTAATTCGTTTTTCTGTTTTGCACCTCCTCCTATTAATATCTTTGTACATCCTGCACTAAACTGTTTTATTGAAGAGATCACTTATAGTATCTTCTTGATTTTTTATATTCTATATTTCTATCACAGACCTTCTACTTTCCCCTATGAAAGTATATGTACTCTTAATATTTTTTTAATCAAATATAACACATAAAAACAATAATTCAATAACGTGCTTTAACCACTAGGCACACAAGGTACACACAGACACTTATGTACAACATCTGAAGATGTGTAGTTTTATTCATGCTTTCACATAATTTTACAGCATATTGCTATACTATTTCAGAATCAGTATTTACATTCTTATTCAAAATGCAATCCAATTCAAATCAGTAATATCTTTAAAAACTACAGTCCTTTTTTATCAGCTGTGCACCGTTATGGTGTAAATATAACCTATCTATGAATTACATCAAATGTAAAAGTCAGCCGAATTAGTGTTGATACTGCAAGGAGACGTATTGTGTGAAGAGAAATTGAGAAGTTTTTTAATTGTTGATATATTTATGATCCACGTCAAGTATTCAGTTTCGGCGGCATTTCTTCAGTTTTTCCATAGGTCTTCTCATCAGGGCTCTCTAAATAAAGAACTACGGCAGATCTGTAATATTTAATGCAGCCGAACCGTGTATTACAATGCCGTTATGTGATGACTTTCAAAGAGAAAAGCAAGAGCACTCGGAATTAAGTATTATTTTAGTCTTTTCAAATGTTTTCCGGATTTCATATAATATAAACACCAAATCCCAGCATGCATTGCGGCTAAAACATCCAATCAGCGTAGCTGAGAATCTTGGGTAATCGCTCGAAATGCCCACGTCTGTTTCCGGTTATTTTTATTTTTAAATTCAGTTCCTGACGAACGCCAAAAAAGACCGAGATTATGGAATTAAACCAATAAATAAAAGCAAGGATAATTGTATGTTATTGGTGAGTAAATAACAGTGTGTTATTTTGAAAAGAATAACAAATTAGAAGGAAAAAAAGATTTTAAAAATACGAGGCTCTGACCCCCATTTTCCTCACAGACGTAAGGTGATCTTCGTCATAACTAGCAAACTAAACATCATGTACATGTACTGCACAAATAATCAGAAATAAAAACTCATTACTCGCATACAATGACATCAAAACGCATTTTAATGGCCAAATGAACCATAAAATAGGCATTTTTCTACCGAGAATAACACGAAGGACAGCCATTGTTGTTGATCACGTGGTCTGGGAGCTGTTGCAGCGTCCATAGCAACCACCTTAGCAACCATGAATGTGTACACATTCATGAAGTAATCTTCGTCATAACTAGCAAACTAAACATCATGTACATGTACTGCACAAATAATCAGAAATAAAAACTCATTACTCGTATAAATGACATCAAAACGCATTTTAATGGCCAAATGAACCTTAAAATAGGCATTATGAAGGTCTATGGACGCCCTTCCCGTAGAAACCTGACGGTCAAGGGGTCCGCTGTGTCCGCAATGAAGGTCTATGGGACGCCCTGCCCGTAGAAAATGACGGGAAAGGGGTACCCTGTACGTAATATAGCGACGGGGAGGGGCCCTGACCGTCCGTCAATATGTGACGGGATGGGAGTGAGAACGTGTTGCACACACACACACACACACACACCATTTACATAACAAAAAATGTAATTTAAAAAAAAAAAATGTATAAGAACACTTGTATTTGGATGGAATGATTACCTATAGTGGTAATACAATTATTTTTACAGTATGGTACCTGAAAAAGGTCAAATGGCACTGATGGTATCCAAATGTGCCAAAATGTGCCCAAAGGTCAGTCCGCCTGGACTACTTTTTGCTAAACCTCTCTAAAAAGGTCACATTTAACTTGTTTTGCATCAATCTTGATACAGGGTACTTATTATGTTATACTTTGGATTCCTAAAGCTTTTAGTCTACCATACCATCATTCAAGGGTGGTTTTCACTATAAGTAATGGTTTTTTTTTAGGCGGAGGTAAGAATTTACCCTTTTTTACTATGTTCCATCTGAATTTACTCTGACACAGAAACATCTATATTGATTCTGACACTTCTACATCCAACTCACAGATGTAACCTTGCTTTGATAAAAGAAATTATTCATATAACCCTTTTAGAAGTTAAGTTATAGTCATTTGTTTTAGGTATGCATTTTCGAGCCTGAAACCTGAAAAACCGGCTCAGGGCTTAAGAGGTTAACCCTGTAAGGCCCCCGGTTGTAATCTTACAACATTACTTGAAGCTATCCTAAAAAAGCCAGTAAATGTTCTATTTCGTCCCTACTGACCGCCAGAGGCGGTACTTTAAGTACTGGATATGTCCATCGCGCGCATGCGCAGCTCGAGTACCAATAACAACAAAGTCACCTGTGATCCACGTGACACCGGCTATATCAGCCGGTGTCGTCAGAGGATCTGTTCCTTTCATCTTCTTGCTGCGCGAGGGTACCGTGGCTACATTTTTGTAGCCTACAGCATTCAGGTTTGAACGTTTGATCTGAGGGATTTCTCTGCAAGCAGCTGGCCGTGTGCAGCTTCGCGACTGCACAGTCGGAGCTACGGGTCGTTAACGCGTCCTCCAGGAGCTGTGGCCGGCTGTGCGCTGTGCAGAGCCTCGACAGACAGGTTTGTGTCATCTTGTTGCTGGTGATGGCTGTGTTTCCACACCCTCTCCCAGCCAAGTTGTCCTGATTGCCGTCTTATTTTTTGTGGCTTAGACTTTCTGGTGACGACAGTGTTCCCGCTTCCTCTCCCATAAAGTTGCCCTTATGCTCTTTTGAAAGTTCTGCTTGTGGCGTTGTGCCCGAGCTATCATTAGCATTTGAGTCCCAGCTTTGGCTGCGTCCCTCATTCAATTTAGTATGGAAAGCCCAGAGTATCATACTTTAAACCCGTTTTTCGTTTAGATGCAGAGAGTAAGGTAAGTACTTTCTATTTCTTAGAAGCTATTATCTGGTCTTAACATTTGTGTTCTGACTTGGTCGCTTGACTGTTAGCAGCAGCCGCTTGGCTAACACCTTGCTGTTGAGCTTAACTATTAACTCAGGGCAGTGCTCCCGCTCCCTGTAGCATAGGGTTTGATTGCAGTAGCGCTAGATCGTTGTATTACTGCTCCTAGTACTAGACTCCTAGCACTAGGATGATATGCAGAGAACTTCTTCACTGCGGGTGCTGTGTGCTCTGCGGGTGCTGTGTGCTCTGCATGTGCGGTTACTACTGTAACCATGGCCTACGGTTCTATGCGGGCTGTTCTCTTTCTTAGAAGCTAATTATCTGGTCTTAACATTGTGTTCTGACTTGGTTGCTTGATTGTTAGCAGCAGCCGCTTGGCTAACACCTTGCATGTACTGTTAAGCTTCATTATTTAACTCAGCCGGTGAGGGCAGTGCTCTCGCTCCCACTCCCGGTAAACGCATGGTATGGTTGCAGTAGCGCTATATCGTTGTATTTACTGCTCCTAGTACTAGACTCCTAGCACTAGGACGATATGCAGAGAACAATCTTCACTGTGTGCTGTGTGCTCTGCATGTATGGCCATTAAGGAGGATTTCATCCTCCCAATATTATATTGTCTAGTGGGCAGCCGTTGGCTGACACTTTTAGGCACCGGCCACAGTTACTACTGTAACTAAGGTTCTAAGCCGTAAGTACTGGCCATAATTACTACTGTAACTACGGTTCCAAGCCGTGTAAGTACTGGCCATAGTCAATACCGTAACTACGGCTCTAGGCTGTGTAAGTACTGGCCATAGTTAATACTGTAACTACGGGTTTAAGCCGTAAGTACTGGCCATAGTTACTACTGTAACTACGGTTCCAAGCTGTGCAAGTACTGGCCATAGTCAATACCGTAACTATGGCTCTATGCTGTGTAAGTACTGGCCATAGTTACTACTGTAACTACGGTTCTAAGCCATGTAAGTACTGGCCATAGTTACTACCAGAGATGTTCACAAGTCTTTTTTTGCAAGTCCAAGTCAAGTCTCAAGTCTTTGGTCACGAGTCCAAGTCAAGTCTCAAGTCTTTGGTCACGAGTCCAAGTCAAGTCTCAAGTCTTTGTGGGGTGAGACTTGATCAAGTCTCAAGTCTTTGGTCACGAGTCCAAGTCAAGTCTCAAGTCTCTAAAAAATAAAAGTCTCATGTCTCTTCTGGTTGTAATAAGCCTTCTATACATGTATGTATACGATACACCCCAGCCAGAGCTCTAAGGTCTGCCGACCAAATGCTGCTGGTAGTGCCGAAAACCAGGCTAAAAACTAGAGGGCACCGAGCCTTCGCAGCAGCTGGTCCCAGGCTCTGGAACACTCTGCCCTTACCTGTGAGGTCGGCCCAGACACTAGGGGCTTTTAAATCCTCTCTAAAAACACACTTCTTCTCTCTGGCCTTTTAAAAGTGAGCAGAGCATGACATTTCTCATTTTGTATTTTAACTGTGTCTGCCTTTATATTTGTTGTTTTTAACTTAAATGCTACAAATTGCAATATGTTCCGTATATTTTTTATTCATGTACAGCACTTTGGCGCGACCGAAAGTTGTTTTAAAATGTGCTTTATAAATAAACTTGATTTGATTTGATTTGATTATTGTCTGCTGCTATCCAGTCTGTTAAGAATACTGCACGCTATATCTAAGAAATTCAAAGCATTTACTGTGTTATTATCACTCCTATACTGTATCTATTAGCATACAGTATCAGTACTGATTAGTTGTTTGTTATATGATCACTTTAAACAGGCTATTGCAATGCAATATGAGGAAAAACATCACACTTTAGCTAAATGCAAACAACTTGTAAGCAAAACACTTCAGAATCAGAAATCAGTATCACAAATACAAAGCTAGTAGCAAGCTAAGTTAACATTACATAGCTGATGCTGAGCTAAACATGTTTGCGAACCGTCCATGCGTTAATGTGACTGACCTCTCCGGGTGAGTTTTCAAGTGCCTGATGAAATTCGACGTTGTTGCGCCAGCATCCTTGATTTTGATATTGCAGACTTTGCAGTGTGCGTTCCTTTTGTTGGTGCCGCCGGCGTTTTGTTCGAAGTTTTTGTAGTTGAACCTAATTACAAGCGGTACAGCCGCAGGTGTGCCGCAGGTGTGCTGCAGGTGTGCCGCAGGTGTGCCGCCGGTCGCTATTGTGTTACTACGAGGTAGTAACAGAGGAGCGCACGTCTGCGTAATGAGCCCGGCTAAAATAACTGGATGGCTTACCTGCCTGTCAGCCTTCCATCTGGGCACAAATGTATCTCGTGCCCTCATTGGTCATGTGCGCGTTCGTGTGTGTTGGAGGAGGCGGGCTCTATAAGGAAGTAGCAGCCTCTAGCAGATTATCTCCGGTTGTGTATTTTCAAATTCTAGCGATCTCGAGCCGGTTTCTCTCAAATATACCTACCCCACCTTTAATACGCCAAAAATAGAAAACACAATGATTGTTCACGAGTCCCAACACACGAGTCCAAGTCGAGTCTGAAGTCTTTTGGTCACGAGTCCAAGTCAAGTCTGAAGGCTCTGTGTGTGCGACTCGAGTCCGAGTCGCAGACTCGAGTCCGAGTCGCAGACTCGAGTCCCCATCTCTGGTTACTACTGTAACTACGGTTCCAAGCCGTGCAAGTACTGGCCAGAGTTACTACTTTAACTACGGTTATATGCCGTGTTAGCCCTGGCCATGGTTACTGCTGTAACTACGGCTCTGTGCTGTTCTCTTCTTTAGAAGCTAGTTATCTGGTCTTAAACATGTGTGTTATTTGACTTGATCTCGCTTGATCGTTAGCAGCAACCGCTCGGCTAACGTCTTGCGTATACTGTTAAGCTTCTTTATTTTACCCAGCTAGGTGAAGGCAGTGCTCTCGCTCCCGCTCCCTCTACCGGTAATGCGGATGTAGCTACATCCCTTTTTCTGTTCGGCGAATAGTAGCACCGCTCTACTCTTCCCGTTCAGCAGGTAGCTGGTGAAGGCTGTGTTCCCGCACCCGCTCCCGGTTACGCTGCATCTGGCGTTCGTCTCTAACTCAACCAGTGAAGGCAGTTCTCGCCCCCGCTCCTGTTAGACGCCAAACGGCCTCGTTTTTCCGTTAAGCAGGTAGCCGGTGAAGGCTGTGTTCCCGCACCCGCTCCCGGTTACACTGCATCTGGCATTCGTCTCTAACTCAACCAGTGAAGGCAGTTCTCGCCCCCGCTCCTGGTAGACGCCAAACTGCCTCGTCTTTCCATTAAGCAGGTAGCTGGTGAAGGCTTTGTTCCCGCACCCGCTCCCGGTTACGCTACATCTGGCATTCGTCTCTAACTCAACCAGTGAAGGCAGTGTTTTCGCCCCCGCTCCTGGTAGACGCCAAACTGCCTTGTTTTTCTGTTAAGCAGGTAGCTGGTGAAGGCTGTGCTCCCGCACCCGCTCCCGGTTATGCTGCATCTGGCATTCGTCTCTAACTCAACCAGTGAAGGCAGTGTTCTCGCCCCCGCTCCTGGTAGACGCGGAACTGCCTTGTTTCTCCGTTAAGCAGGTAGCTGGTGAAGGGCGGTCTGTACTTCTGTCCCTTGGGTGGTTTTCACCTTAACCCAGGGGTACGGACCGCAGCTCCGGCCCCTAGTCTTCGGCTGGGTCTAATTGACAGTCGTCAGCGATCCGGCAGGGGCCCTAGCTCTGGGCCAAGAGTTGTCCGTCCTTCTGTCCAAGGACGTAATCAAGCCAGTAAGACCCTCTGCTTAGCCAGGGGGTTCTACTCGGCATACTTTCTCGTGAGCAAGAAAGTCGGCGGATTTCTGCCAGACATGTTCGGGTCGACGGTGCCACGGCGGGGTGCCGCAGGTCGGTGTCCCTCTTTATGAGAGGGGCTTTACGGCAGCGTCCCCCTTGCACCCCGAGGGCTCCGGCTTGGGACCTGCCCCTGCTGCCGGATGCTCTATCATCTCCTCCCTTCGAGCCCCTGTCCCAGGTGGGGCTTAGGTGGCTGCCCACGAAGGCAGCATTTCTGCTTGCCATAGCCTCAGGGAAGCGAGTCGGGAAGTTGCATGTCCTCTCCATAAACAATACATGCCCGAGGTGAGACTCTCAGGCGTTGCCCTTTGGGCAAATGTGGCATTCCCGCCCGGGGTCCTTCCACAAACCCACTTCAATCAGCCTGCCCAGCTGGCACGCTTTGACATTCAGGAGTACGGCACATCGAAGTTGCTGTGCCCTGGGGGTGCGCAAAGGGCATATATCAAGGCTACTGCCTGTATACGGCAGGAGGAGCAACTCTTGATTTTGCCCTGGCGGCACTAAAGGCCAGTGGCCGCCCCCTGCCATCAGGCTGAGATGCCACTCTACAAGGAGCATCTCAACATATTGGGCTGCCCTGAGTGCCCCTGGAGACCATCTGCGCCGCGGTGTCGTGGGCGTCTTCTGGCACATTCTCCAGTTGTCATCAGGTCAATGTCGCCACTCCCCATTCTTTGGGCGTGGTCCTTTTGCGGAGCTCCGCTGCTTCCAGTGGTGAGCAAGGGCTTGGATTCTTCATGACATTGTTGGTATAAGTCATCCAGTGCTTAACCTGTTAAACCCCAAGCCTGTTTTTCAGGTTTCAGGCTCGAAAATGACATTCCCAGAACAAATGACTATAACTTCACTTCTAAAAGGTTTATATGAATAATTATTGTTGTCAAAGCAAGGTTACATCTGTGAGGCTGATATAGCCGGTGTCACGTGGGTCACAGGTGATTTTGTTGTTATTGGTACTCGAGCTGCACATGCGCGCAATGGACATATCCAGTGCTTAAAGCACCGCCTCTGGCGGTCATCCGGGACTCATAGACCCGTAGTTACAGCCGTAACTATCGTTTTGTTTTTTTAAAAGACTACATTTACATAGTCAAAAGGTCCATTTGTTCAGCCTCACAATGCTATTGGTTAGTAAACCATCCAAGGTGATCACTCTTGATCTAAAAGAGCTAGTGATGACCTTTGGCATAAAGGCTGGGTTAGGACGTAACACAGCCGAACTGCCATCCCCCTGGATCCGGCGGCATGACGGTGCCACAGAGAGAGCGGATAAATCACTCACCCTTTTCGCCGATGTTAGAGCTAAAAGCAGTACTACTTTGGCTGATAACATGTTGAGGGGAACCTCCTCTAAAGGTTCAAATGGGGCTTTGCATAGTGCTCGTAACACCAAAGCCAAATCCCACTGAGGCGCCAGTGCGCGTGACACCGGTCTGCGTCTTCGTACCCCTTGCAGAAACCGTTTCGTCAGGGGGTGACTGAACAACGTCCCTGTTCCGAAACCCACATGACAAGATGACATGGCAGCCGCATACACCTTGATTGTGCTGAACGCCAAATTCCTGTCCAACAACAGCTGGAGGAATGACAGCACGTGAGGCAGGGGGCACGTCATGGGGTCCAGGCTTCTCCCTACACACCAACCCTGGAACGCTGCCCACTTGGCTGTGTAGGACGCTCTGGTAGACGCGGCCCTGGCTCCCTGAATGGTGCGTACAACATCTTGAGAGAGACCCCAGCTCTCTAAGTGTTCCCGCTCAGGGGCCATGCCCATAAGGGCTGGCCTATCACTGGGTGACTGCAGATCGCTCCCTCCACCTGTGAGAGAGCGTCCCCCCGCCACGGAATCTCCCACGGACTGCCTGACAGCGTACGCTGTAGGCATGGAAACCAGGAAGCTCCCGTGCGTTCCGGGGCTATCAGGATCACTGACAGCCACTCTTCCTGCACTCGGTCCAGGAACCGAGGAATCAGCGGGACTGGTGGGAAGGCGTACAGCAGTCCCCTGGGCCATGGCCGATGTGCGAATGCGTCCACCCCCAGGGGTGGGTGGTCCCGTGCTGACAGGGAGAACCAGAGCTCGCATTGCACGTTCCCGCGTGCGGCGAACAGATCCACCTCCGCTTTCCCGAACCGGCTCCAAACCTGGGCAATCAGTTCGGGATGGAGGCTCCAGTCCCCCTGGCGAGGACCTCCTCTGGACATGAGGTCTGCCCCTTTGTTCAGCTCTCCAGGCACATACAGTGCTCTGATGGAGAGCACGTGTGCGCGCGCCCAGATCAACAGCCGTCTGGCTGTGTTCAGGAGCTGCACTGAGCGTACACCCCCCTGGCGATTGATGTAGGCCGCCGCGGCTTTGTTGTCTGTGCGAATCAACACATGCTGATTCCGCAGCAACGGGGGAAAATGCTGAATTACTCTTCGTACGGAGACCAATTCCAGCACATTTATGTGGAAAGACATGTGAGCCGGCCACTGTCCTCCCACTGCCTGTGACATGCACGTTCCTCCCCACCCTGAGAGAGATGCGTCTGTGAACACCGAGATGTGTGACGTAACTCTGCCCAGGGGAACCCCCTCTGACAGGACGTGGGGACTTTTCCAGTATGTTAAGTCTGAACCCACGGACAGAGGGATGACCACCATGCACATCTTCTGTCGTATGGGGTCGATGCGGAGGCTGATGAACCACCTCTGCAGTCTCCTCATGTGTAGGAGACCCAGGGGCATCACCACGTGACCTGCTGCCATCATGCCAAGCAGCCGCATCACGGAGAGTGACGTCACCACGCTGCGTGGTATGACACGTTGAAGGAGAGCTGTCAGCGTTTCCACTCTCTGCCGTGAGAGTCGTGCTCTCATGCGGGCTGAGTTCAATTCCACCCCCAGGTAAACAATACTCTGGGCTGGAACAGGACAGCTCTTTTTCCAGTTTATTATGAAACCCAGCTTTGACAGATGCGATATGAGTTGTACCGTCAGTAAAGCCGCTTCCTCCCTGGAGCGAGCCAGCAGCAGCAGGTTGTCCAGGTAAAATAGTACTCTCATTCCTCCTCTGTGTAGCGGCTGCAGTGCCGTCTCTACACACTTTGAAAAGGTACGAGGAGCCAGGGAATAGCCGAACGGCAGACGGTTGTACTGGTACGCTATTCCCTGAAAACCTCAGGAATTTCCTGGGTTTCAGAATGATGGGCACATGGAAGTAAGCATCCTTCAGGTCTATAGAGTTGAACCAATCTCCCTGGTGAACACACTCTAGCACCTTTTTGACCGTCAGCATGTGAAAAGGTCTTTTCATTATTGCCTCGTTGAAAACTGACAGGTCGAGGATGGGTCTCATTCCCCCTGTCTTTTTCAGGGTTAAGAAAATAGCGGGAGTAATACCCCTGATTTTCTTCCTCCTGGGGAACCCTGGAAATAGCCTCTTTCAACAGGAGTTCCTGTAGCTCTGCTTGGAGCGCAAGACACTGTTCTCGGGATGTTAGGCATGTCACCTGTATCCCGTTGAACTGTGGGGGGGTGGAGGCGAACTGCAGGGTGTACCCTCTGCTGATCAGCCTGTGCATCTATCCGTCCATCAAACACAGGCGCTGCCACGCTGAGAAACACTCTGACAGTGGGCGCGCCTGTTCGAGATGTGGTTGTCATGACGACAATCCACCCCAAAGCCCTCGCTGCCGCTGCCCGTGAGGCAACCCAAGGTGGGCCTAGAGCGAAAGGGCTGTGCGGAGGCCTCCACACGCTGCGTATCACTCAGCCTCGCATCATGAGACGTGTACATGCTCAGAGGATGGATGGAGGTGTGTGCAGTAATATCCACATGAGGCGTTAACACTGCTCTCATGGTTTTATTATGACCGTGTATAGGTGGCGTATCTCGGACAGAAGAATGCCGCGAGGTCTGTGGTTTAATAACCGAAGAGTCATAACCATCAGAAATCTGTCGCGAACCATGCCGCCTACTAATCATCAGATTGGAGGCAGTTGGTGTAATTATTGTGCTCCGCAGCTTATTAATCGATAGATTAAATAGCGCAGGCTTTGTACCGAACCCGGCTGGCTATTAACCGACAGGTCATAGGCAGCTCCCAGGGTGGGGGATATGTATATTGTAACTGATGACTCAGACCACATGTTAGGAAATAAACAACTTTTATTTCGATCACACTCCCCCCCAAACCGTCAAGGTCGGCTTTGTTTTTTCGGCGGCTCTCGTGGAGTAGACGCCGAACGGGAGTACCTCACTCTCTTCTTACCCCCCCTCGCTGGTGGGGGCCCGTCGGTGCGGGACGGTGCCCTGGAGGTGCGGGTCGGTGCCCCAGCCGCCGCTGATGGACGATTCTGACGCCTCGGCTGCTGTTGCTGCTGCTGTCTGTCCACCTGCCGCTGTGGCCGGGTTGGTTGGCTGCTGCTGCTGCCGCTGGTGTCGCTGCTGCTTCACCGCCGGCTGGAGCCAGCCGAGGTGCTGGCGGATGTCCTCTGCCTGCTCCGAAGCCGCCTTCATGGAATCAACCATGGCCAGGAACTGGGGCCCGAACAGCCCGTCCGAGCTGATCGGAGCGTCCAGTAAGACCTTCCTGGCTGGCTCTGTGACCGCTGCCTGCTGTAACCAGAGGTGACGCTGGCTCTGTGTCATCCATGCCGTAATCCTCGCCTGGGACAACGCCGCGGCTGCGCACAGCGTGAGCGCCGTACTGGCCGCCTTAGCGATCTCCTCCGACTCCTCTGGAGCCACGGTGGTGGATCGCTCGACCAACGTCACCACCGAGTTGGTCAGCAAAGCGATGTTGTTTGCCGCTGCTGACGCCTGGAACGCATACTGGTGCGCCCGGTCAGCCTGGCGGGTGACATACTGGTCCTTGGGGTCGGCCAACATAGGGCGCCGTCCGGCGACCAAGTTGGCCTGTCTTACCCCGAAAAATGCCATTAAGCTCGGTTCCAGAGCGGGGGTGGTTGGGAAAACCTCATCTGTGAAACCCTCCACCTTGGTGAAGGGGACAAAGGAGGCCACCGGAGCCCTCAAGCTCCTCGGGTCCGCCGCTGCATCTTCCTGATACCGCTGATACAGATCGGATCACTCCTGCCCGTCTGCACCCAGGAAAACACGCCCGCCATGTCGTCCAGAGCCAACCTCTCCCATACTCGTGGAACGGGGAGACCTCTACATGCTGCTGCCTTGCCGATTATTTCCGGCAGCTCCAGCATGATGCCTCCCAATGCCGGTAGCGCCGTGGCCACGGAGAAGGGGACCACGTGATCGACCGCCACCTCTGACTCTCGCTCCGACCCCGTCTCCCCCGTCCGGGGAAGAGGGGGAAGGGGAGAGCCGCATGGCGAGCCCTGGAGGGAGGCGGGGAAGGTATCAGAAGAAAATCATAGCTCATAATGTAGCCTGTATTGCACGAAGGGCACATACGGACACACTCTTTATTGCTCATGCTGTTGCTTTCTCGTGCTTCAGTAAACTGCTGGTTTCTGAAGAAAAGAGGGAGCAGATCACCGGGCAACCTCCCTATTTATACCGGAAGGTGGCCCGAGGGTGGGGCCCACCTAGCGGGTGGGCGTGGACTACAAGTGTTTTCAGTACTGCGTGGGGGCGCAGAAGGGTAAACCCAATAGCGATAGCCTTAGAGGGCGAAGCCATATACGAAATAGAACACTGTTGTTGTTTTCTTGCTCTGTACTGGCTGATAGCTCAGTGAGATTGTGTCCTACAGTGATGATACTTATATCAAAATAATCAGCTGATATGTAGTTTGTGCAGAACATATTAAGTTTTAAAGATCGTTTTTGCTAGTTAGCACAGGAAGTAGCATCAGCCTGTTTTCACTAAGGGCTAATGCTAACGCTTCTTGTGAGACCTGTGTTTTGTTTCGGTAAAAATGGCTCATATCTTCAGGTTGCTGAGTTTTTTCCCGTTATTTGAGTATAAGACATTCATAGGTTTTTAAATATTAAGAAGCCCCCAAACGCTGTCTCCTGCAGTGACGCATTTTTCCCCCCGGTATCGGGGGGGCCAGGCTTAAGAGGTTAAAGGCTATTGTTTATTGTTATTTACTTTAAGATGTTTATTCTTAACCTATAATTTAATTTAAAAACTCTTATTTAAATGATGTGTGTGTGTCTCTGTATTCCTGATGATACACTGAGAGAATGAGCTCATAGGGCTGCTGATCACCATAGGCTAAACAGTCTGTATATTGCATTACATTTGTCTAATGTAAGCGTTGATACTTTGAATACGAAAAAAATAGTTAGATATACTGAATATTATTTGATCTATTCCACCACTTAATCCCAAATAATGTAGAGGCGTGTTGTCGGTGCCTTACAAATGTAGCATCTCATTTCAGACTCCAGTTTACAGCTTCCTGCCTACGACCTGCCTAAGACCAGTATCGAGGAATGTTAAGCCCTCCCACTATTTTCCAAGAGGGCGTTGCCAGATTTTCAATTTCAGGTTTTAACCAGGAGATGGTGCTTCATTCCCAAATACAGAAAGACAAGTTTCATGGACTTGCAGTAGGGTTTTGAAGAGCATTTAAACACATCAATATTTTAGATCAACTAAAGTATATCTAATCTTGTAATTCAATAATATATAGTCTTTATATTTTAAATAATCATAATAATAATGTAAATGTTTACTTTACACTTCTTTATTTGTTATGCTCATACTTTTACCTTTACAATCGTTTGCTTTAATATGCAGTATATTTTTTGTATATTTTTGTGTTTGCTTCCTCCTGCTCCCTTTCGGACACATACTGTATGATTTATTATAATTATTAATATGAAGATATTATTAAGATAAGATGTTGAACATTTTAGTTTAGAATGTGCTGTCCCATGGTAATTCAGAAGGCTCAGAGGTCACATTCCGACCATTATTTAAAACAATAGGTGCTTTCACACCGTCTACAGTTTGATTTGTATAGAGGGAGCTCTGTGGCTGATTGGCCGGCGATTAGGTGTGGCACATTTATCATAGGTGATCAGAGCTAACTGCCTGCCGTCAGATTTCATTTAAAAAACAGGTCTGATGTTAAGACTATTTCTGCGCTCATAAAGAATGATAAGAATAAGAATAATGCGTAGTGAACTGGTTTCATTCATTAGTGAGTTTATTTAACACTCAAACCGCCAATCGGGTCAATTTGTGTGATGTGGTTGTGTGTGTGCAATGTAACTTTTTTTCAATAAAATATTAAAGTCTCCCAGTCCGTGACTTTTCCTGAAAGTGTGTTATGTAGCACCCTATGTTGTTAAAAATTGCATGCTAATAGCGGGATTTGACGGTGTTAGGTAGTGTAAGGGAAACTTCTGTAGCAATGGAGAGTCAGGACTCAGAGAGACACGGGACGAGCAGGAGTTCTGATGTCAAACACTGAGATTTAATACAAGTATCAGCCGGAGAAATTCACATCACAAGTCACACAGTCAAAGGTTCTGACTGCTCCGGTGGGTTGCCATGTCAATTCTGACTCTCTTCTCATCTTGGCAGACCTTTAATTAGCTTCACTCAGAGTCATCCCACATATTGGGGGAAGGTGTACGTGACCACCTGGAAGCACTGAATTATCTTTATCTGACTCTAGGGCTCTTGTGACCGAGAGTTGACCGGTCATTAAACTGGCAAGGTCAGCCACAGCTGACCGTTCCCATTCCTTAAGACAGATAACAGACTTCGGCTTGGTCGTAAAACGTCAACAGGCCGAAAGGTCAAATATTTTAGGAGTAAGGAGAATTATTCTTTGACACTTAAGAGTAAAGATTAAATTAATCCCTCACAGGTAGGCCTATACAAAAACCTCTGGCGGTTCTAGTGTTAAGGTAATTAGGTACAGTAGAAGCCCTTTTTTATCAGTAACGAATTTAGCAGTTGAACATAAAGTCAACTAACTGAGGGTCACTTGCAATGACAGTGTTGTGTCTAACTGTAAGCTTGTCACTCAGAGTAACCTACAGTTAATTTAGCTGCTGGAGAAGAAAGATCAGGGGGGGAGGGGGGGAGAAAGCTGTGGTTGATGGGCCATTAGTTGTGTAAATACACAGCTGAGAGCTGCCGTTTCATTCAGGCTGCGGCCCCACGAGGACGAATTCGGTCGTTTGCGTTACTGTTTAGTGTCATATAGACCGTTTGGCCACACGAGGACGACCGAAAATGGCACTAAACGACTGAGGAAACGACAACGGGTCCCAAGGTGGATAGAAATGCATACGCCACTCTCTGGGGGGTCAAACAGCTCCGTGTGTGCGCCCTATACGGACATTTTCAGATCACTGATAGTGATTGCGCAATAGCCCCGCCTCTCCCCACCTCTTCTGCTCACCTCCGCTTACCCCGCGCCAGTGCTGAAGTGTTTCGCCACCAACAACAACAACAATGGCGGATCGCAGAGTTGCTATCGTGCTCCGGACGCTATTGACCATGCTACAGTTGTTTGTGCAACATCTACAGCAATAATGATGAGGCAATAGCCCCGCCTCTCCCCACCTCTGCTGCTCACCCCCACGTCAAAGTAAACTGCACCCTGAATTCAGATTATTTATCTTTCTCTCGCGAGTGAAGTCTAATCTGACAGGACGGAGACACGCAGCTCTGCTCACCTGCAGCTCCTCCCGCTGCAGCAAAACACACACTTCAAGTCAGATCATCACCCTTAGCTATTTTAATTACCTCTCAAACTCCCTAAACTAGTTATAAATATGTTTATTTTTACAGTCGGCCGGGTCACTGATTACTGGATGAGCTGCTGCATGAGACAGACACTGGCGCTGTCCGAAGAGAGGGAGGAAAAAGAGAGGCTCCGTGTATTTTATCATTATATTATATAGAGTCGTTATTCATTTGTTTTAAAGCTCAATAAATAACAAAGAAGACCTTTGACCGGCACTTTTATAATTTTGTCCGGAAGATTTCAACTTTAATACACGCTGACTGGCGAAAAACTCTGCCCGGTTCCCTCGGCCCCCACCGCGGAGAATAAACAGAAGGGCAACCATGACAACCATGCTTCTTCGCTGCTTTTGTGGAGGAAGTTACAGCGCCACGTAGAGGCTCCTGCATATGTACTGCAGCTTCTCCAGCGGTTGGAGCTAAACGGAGCGGTCTCGTGTGGGCAGACACTATCCGGATAATTATTGCATGTGGACGGAAGCCGTTTGCGATTGCGTTTGCGTTAATCCTATGCGTTTAGCCGTTTTCGTCCTCGTGCGGCCGCAGCCTCAGACTGTTTGAAAAACGGTAACAACAAACTATTTTTCTTAGCGGATGCATGTCAATTTAAATGCAATACATACAACTATTTTTTAAATCAATAAAAACATTTTCTAAATCCATAAAAGCATTTCAATTAATATTGGGAGTCATTACTTTGTTTGTCCTTACTTTGTTGAGAATGTGGCCATGTAATAAGCGGGATAATTTGCAGCGACTTGTTCCTTATAGGGAAAATAACACCCTTCATGCAGCTCAAGATCCCTCCGCTACGCGTTGGGATCCTGATCTGCTGACGAGGCTCCATTAAAATATAAATATTTTTAGTGAATTACTGAGTTTGGGCACGTTAATAACGTTTTAATGAAGTTGAATACAGTATATTCATATTTGTCAGTGATTGCATGTCAATTCGGCGAACATAAACATAAATGACAACATGGTGATGTTTTGTAAATGATTACATGTCTCTTATTTAGCACAGAGTATGATATCCGTGACATATGGATCTTAACAAAGTTCCGCTGTACATCCAGCGTACGGTATCTGACTTTATTTCACATGAGCTCCAGTGTGGAACCCCACTGCACCCCCAGGTGGATCAATGATCCATTGCAGCTGGCTTCATAATAATTACATTTATTTATCACGGGGGAGGTCTCAAGTCAAGCTGGAGGTTTTCCCTTGAGCATACCAATCACGGCCCTCGCGTTTCAAACTGTCTGAAATGAAAATCTACATCTGTCTGAAATGAAGCGCTACATCTGTAAATAACCCCTTATTTTATAGTGAGATGTATTTTTATGTTCATATAATAGTGATTTCAATGCCACCCCAAAATGATCACTGGTTCCATCCTGGCCACCCCACTGAAAATGTCCTGGCTCTGCCACTGCACTGTTGTAAGACCATTTTAGACCACTGACATAATGATAATATATAATAATAATTCAAGTACATCCTTTCAAACTGAACATTCAACATTGCAAATGCAATGTGAAATAATATTCAAATATATAAATTATATATAATTAATAAAACAAATTAATTAAATGATAATAAATTAATTAAATCACACACAACCAAAACAATAAATTAAATAGACTCAGGCTGGAAAACAGAGCTATCTATCTATCTATCTATCTATCTATCTATCTATCTATCTATCTATCTATCTATCTATCTATCTATCTATCTATCTATCTATTTATATATTATTTTCTTTTTGTGACCAACTTTTTATCTTTTTTTTTTGTTTGCCCTCACAGAGGGAATTATATACACAGATACAAATTATATATGGGAATCCCTTTCCCATGCCACCCTGTCCCTCCCCCTTCCCACCCATCTTGCCATTTCACAGAAAATCCTACCTGATGTTTGTTAGCAATCGTCTGAGTTCATCTATCTATTATATTATATATATTATTTATATTATATCATAACAATTCATCCACATCAAATACATTCATACCTTTTTTTCCACATAATATTTATATATAAATAAATATGAGCACACATTGTCTCATCAGCAAAGAAAACCCTCCTTAAAACAAACATCTCCAGCTGCCGTGTTTGCTCCCAGCTGGGAAACTCATCTCTTTCGACTCCACCTCGAGCGATGGAATGACTAACAAAGAACTGCTAACAGAGCACTAATATACTAATAAAGGACTGGCTTATCTAAAGCCAGTTGAGTAGCACTTGAAATGTTTGGCTCTATGAAACCTGATGTTCTTATATGATTCAGTTTTCTTCAAGGTTGTGTCTTCCTGGTCGAATGTACTTATTGTAAGTCACTTTGGATAAAAGCGTCAGCTAAATGCAATGTAATGTAATGTAAAAACAGAATGGGATGGTTATGTTTTAGGTGTAGTTTAAGATTTGTGGTATTGCCTGCTTTTGTCGCTACCTTTTTAAAACAAATACAACGTACCGGCTCATTCAAGTCCGTAGGTTGGCCTCGTTCATTTGACTTGAATCCAAAATACTGCCACACCGGCGAATCGAGATGTGTAGTTAGGTTTTGTAACCAATTCCATTTCAATTTAAATTTCCTCGAGTGAGTCGCACGTTGTCTCCCGCTTGTCGCTATATTATTCATTTGGATGCTAAACTGCTACAGCATGCATACAGGAAATTGAACCATACACGAATAAACTATATTGAGAACATGACAAATTCAAATGTGGAAGGACTGTGCAGTTTCAAAGAGGTAGTTATGTACAGAAATTGCACTTTGGAGGATTATTTGTGATCTTGATGTGAACTTCAACCTCTTTTTCCCTTACCTGTTCATATCCTCATTATCAGACAGATCATCTGTTAAATTACTTCTGAAATTTGCTGTAATGAGACACGCACAAACTCACAAGGTTGGGACAAGCAGGTTTTAGTGGTTAGCAATAAGCTCAGTGTGACGAGGGCATTTTTTAAGACTCACACTCACACACACACACACACACACACACACACACACACACACACACACACACACACACACACACACACACACACACACACACACACACACACACACACACACACACACACACACACACACACACACACACAAACAAACACGCACGCACGCACGCACGCACACACACACACACACACACACACACACACACACACACACACACACACACACACACACACACACACACACACACACACACACACACACACACACACACACACACACACACACACACACACACACACACACACACACACACACACACAGTTCCCATCAGGGACTTAAAAGACAGGCATGCAACCCAAATGAATTCTTGCCACTGCAACAGGTTTTAAAATATTTGACAGGTGGCACGGTGCTTAATGAAAGTGAAATTTGATTAAACATTTGTCAACAAACAATGGTTTTGTCAAGCTGACATCATGCCAGGAGGAATGCGAATAGTAGAGTGATAGAACTGCAGAATAAATGTTATAAAAGATGGTCTTGTCAAACTTTGGTCTTCTCTTCGGATCGTTTTTTGAAATGCCCTTTGAACTTTTCCTTCCTCTCTTTCTTACTTTGCGTGTAATAGAAGGTATTTCTTGGTTTCATGCCCAACGTCAGCTCTGGCTATCTCTGAAAGCATCTACCGTAAAACATTCTCAAATGGCTGACGTCAGACGTGTTTCCGTCAGGGACTTTTCTAATGTTTTTCTGCTGTCGATAGACAAAATGAACTTAATCGTTCAGGTCAAAGTTCTCCCGATAGGTAGCCATTCAATTATTACAAAATAGTGTTATGATCCAGGCCAGTCATTTTTGTAGCATTGTGACAAATACGCTTCATATTGTAACACCATGGACACCCTAGCACCTTCATTTTTCCTTGCACCTTCCTCAATAATGTTCCCTTTTGAATTTGTTTTATTCTTTTTCACAAAGTATTCACAATAAAATGAATTCAATAAATACTACACCAACTACTGCCATGATCATTCTCATTTGTGGATTTACTTTTTTGTTATTTGTATACATTTGTTCCCTTTATTCACTATTTTGTGGACACACGGGTGGTTAATTTGGACTGACAAATACATTATAAAGTCAACAACAGACGTCATTGGTTGGAAAAACATTAAAAGTGATCCGAGGAAAATGTTTAATATATTATTATTTGTATTATCATTCTTTTATTTCCATGTAACATATCCGAAACCAGGAAGTGGTGTTGTTGGGAAGTGTGTGTATAATGATAGCAAAGGTTATTCCAGTAGAACCATTGAAAGCACGGAACTTTCCCAGCATGTCATTTCCTGGTTCAAGTCACTGAGGAATATGTTTCATTTCTATTTTAACAGAAGAATTACATTTTTTGGTTTACCAAACTTTCAAATTGATATGGTTTTTGGTCATTTAAAAAGGCCTATATTTGTAATGAAGGTTTGATTCATTTATACATTACATTTAACTTCAACTTAATGTAAATCCAAAAGTGTCTTTTGAATACTTGCCATGCAGCAATTCAAAACACACAAGCAGCCTGAGATTAACAAACACAACTATACTAAATCATGTCTTTATTTTTGTTTGTTAGTGTAAGATTTTATTTTGGGGCGGAATTTTGGGATGCACCCAGAAAAATGTACAAAGCATCTTAACGAAACACCTTATGGACCATTTAGCAGCTTTTAAGACTCCTATTATATCACAAAATACTACCTGCAGATAGAGATGCCCACTTATATCTTCCATGCTTTCTCTAAGGTCAAGAATAAATGTTAAACGTTTTGAGCTTTGAGCACCAGGAAAAGTGCTATACAATATAAATGTTTTATTATTATTATTAACTCATTTTTTAAGCCTCCAAGGACAAACATCTTCAAGGTGTGATTGCCCTGCAAAACCGCTTCACAAAACTGGTTTAGCTCGGTAAAGCACATGGGCTGTCCTTACCCGTAAGTATGATAAACACAAAGGAAATGTCATCATAATATCTTCCTTGATGTGTGTGTGTGTGTGTGTGTGTGTGTGTGTGTGTGTGTGTGTGTGTGTGTGTGTGTGTGTGTGTGTGTGTGAACATATATAAATGCCAGTCTTCTAGTGCCATCCCACACTTTGCTCAGGACTCAAGCTGGTTTCAGGAGATCTACTTTGCAGGTGAGCATCTGTGCAGTTGTTGATAATGGACTTTCAGATCAACTTTATTAGCATCTTACTGCAGAAACTCTGCACATCTGAAAACACATCTATTTCAATTGTACCTTGGCAATTCAATTATTGCATACTTTTTTTTTTTAGGTTAGGTTAGGTTATGGTTTTTGACTTGTAAGTTGCTTTGGATAAAAGCGTCAGCTCAGTGATAAGTAATGTAATGTTAACGGGTAGAGCTCATTTAAATTCCAATGCCTTTATTATAATTCACACTGGCTTTTGTTCATGCAGAGGATTTTTGCTTCTTAAAGAAGAATGTCAGACTGTTTTGTTTGTCTAAATAAATGTTGACAGATATTTGATCATTACGGTGTTTTGATAAATTGTTTAATCAGATTTCAGTGTTGTTCTGGACTCATTCACCCACCAGAATGCTTTCCTTCCTGTTCCTTGCGGTGCTCTGGGCCAGCTGCATGACAGGTAAGATATACAAATTTAAATAAGATATTTGTATATAAGCATTGGCTTCCTCTCACATAACACATATTTTACTTCTCCAGCTCCCTTGCCTCAGTACTCCTTCTCCCCCGCTGTTGGTAGTGGTGGAGGCACGGCATTCTCCACAGAAAATGAAAATGGACCAATCACAGGGATCAGACTCTGGGAAAATAGAAACAGTTACATCGCTGGGTCAGTCTGTCCTCCTTCTTTAACACCAATGTGAATAATAAATGCCATATTGCATGTGCAATATGGGGGATCCTATCATTTTATGGGTCGTAACTATTGAATGGATTTTTCTTGTTTAAGAAATATTAGCAGGAGGTGATGAAATGTAATAAAGTATATTAACTTAAATTCTGTTCAAATTTAAGGTACCTCGACTTTAATTAAGTATTATCTTCATGTGCACATTATAATATTCCACTACATTTCAAAGTGAAATATTGTCCTTTTTACTTTACATTTATTTCATAGCTTTATTAACTAGTTACTGTATGGATTCAGATTTTAAGACACAAAACGAATACAGAACTTTTGAAATAATATGATGTAGATTAAACTACCCAACATTATATTTAGGTACACCTAAAAACAAGAGGTTGACAAAAAAGATTTTGGCCAGTTATTTTACTTTTTGTTTATGTCATTTTGTGTACAAACATTTCACAGTTCCAGCTTTTCAAATGTTGAGATTTGCTGTATTTCTTTATGAATACTTACATTTATTTTTAACATATTTAAAAAAAAATCTGCAATTACTACTTTTTACTCCTTATACTTGAAATACATTTTCCTCATACTTTCATACTTTTTGTACAGCGTAGTATTATTGCTTTTATTTAGGTAACCACCACTGTTAGCACGGATAGTTGCAGTAACCTTTTCTGCATTAAGGGGAGGGTCCATGGAAAGTGTAATGTGCTATGGAAGTGCAAAATTCAACCATAGAGTTAACCCCCATTTATCTGCTTTCTATTTCAATGTTTTTCTACTTGTTCTAGCACAATATCCATCTATTGGTTACCAAATAGTTTCAATCTGATCATTCTTCTGTCAAATATTGCCCTTATAAATCATTGTTTGTGTTTCCTCACTCCTGACTGTGTCCTTGCAGTTTGCAGCTGCGCTATGGATTTGGTTGGGGACAAATGGTTGGTCGTGAACTGAACTCTGTACAAGAGCTGATCCTGAATGAAGGAGAGTCCTTTATTCAGGTGAGAGACTTTATAATATTAAAGTAATACATTGAACATTGACAAGACAATGCATTGTACTATTTATTGACATTTATAAACACACTTTCTAAAGATCATACACATCATCTGTAATAAAGGTTGGCTAAATAGTAAATTAGTACTGTACTGTATTGAATAACACTATATTCATCTATCGTTAACAAAAAATACATCATTTGTTTGCTCACTGGGGACAAACCACACGCACTAACATGTCATTGTGCTCTCACGGACATGTTTCAGGTCTCTGGGAAATACCATTCCAACTACATCTATCAGCTGATCTTCGTGACCTCCAGTGGACGTTCTCTGATTGTCGGCCAGCCCATTACAGTAAATACCTTCCTCTACAATTTGTGTTTGTTTCAATCACACCATGATGGAAGAAGTATTCTGATCTTTAATGATCACACTTTAAAAGAACTATGTAACAAGTAAATGCCCTGCATTAAATGTTATTTAAGTGAAATGAAGATTAATCTGCACTTAAACTATTAAAAGTAAATGTAAATAATGTAGAGAAACACCTCCTTGTGACTGTTATACGGTGATATATATATATTAAATAATTAGATTATTTTTAGATGCACTTATTTAAATGCAGGATATTACTGTCACTATTCCGTCAAATGAATAGACTAATGATTTTAGCTGCATTGTGTAAACTGATGAGTCGCTAATTTATTACAAAACATCTTATTTTTACAGCTTTCTATATGTTTTGTTTGGGAAGTAATGCATTTTTAAAGGATCTAAAATTGTCAGACACATGTAGTGAAGTAAGAAATGTAATATTTGTCTGTGAATTCTACTGTAGTAGAGTGCAGAAGGAAATGAAAAATACCTTAAATGATTATTTGATTATTTATCTTACATTCCACCACTGCAATTATCAATGCAAGTACTCATTGTCAGGTATTAACTTGTTGATGATCTCTTACAGCTGTCCTTTAACTTCTACCCGTCCCACCCGGGCCAAGAGCTAGTGATTTTGAGTGGCACCCACAACACTGCAGGGCTCCTTTCGATTGCTGCTCACTGGGCTGTCCCCCAGGCTCAATACAACAGCACCAACCAGGACTGATCCAGGAACTGGGAATAATCAACCTTTATCTTTATCATGGAATAATATGGAATAAGGTTTGTTTAATGTGATAATAGTATATCGCTGTATGTATCAATCCCTCTGTTTATTAATGGATTATTGTTAAACTACACACAACACATTTTTTCAAGAGACCCTGTGTGGTGAAGTGAAACACACAGGATCTACGAAACCTGTACTTTGTAGACAATACTTGGAAAAAACAAAGGAGGAGGAAAAGCGGTGATTACTTTTCATTAAATAAATACCTTATAGGTTATAACACACTCTGGTCTTCTGCAAAAAGTATATACTCAATGTCTTTAACTTTATTTCGTATATCAGGGGCAAATTATACTTGGATTACGTGCCCAGAACCAAGTCAAAGCTCAGAGGGGGCCGTTGCCTCTCTGTCGCGGCTCCCACACTGTGGAACGATCTGCCCGTGCACATCAGACAGGCCTCCACACTGCCTGCTTTTAAATCGCTTCTTAAAACGCACCTCTACTCCTTAGCGTATTAACATCTTTCAGAGCGTTGCTTTTATTGCTTTTAAATTGTCTATTGTTGTTACTTGTAGCCTACTTGTTTTATGGTGTGTGAGCTGTGCTGTTATTTTTTTGTATGTTTTGTTTTATTTATTTGCCTGTACAGCACTTTGGTCTGGAGGTTTAAAGTGCTCTATAAATAAAGCTGTATTGTATTAACATAAAATTACTGAAAACTACTGTGTGCAGGATTGTGGACATATTATTTGTATTTGTTCGTGTATTGCTGCACGTGACATCTGACTTTATGACGTTCTGCTGAACATATGACAGTTCATTTGACTGCAGCCTTGACCTGCTGTGAAGGTATCAGAAACATTACTCAGAGAAGATCTTCTCATTGTTGCTTTCAGCAAGTAACAAACTACTGTCCTTCTTCTGCGGTTTTCCAGGCACAGTAGCTCAGGTAACTGCTTCCTGCATAGCACAGTGTGGTCAGAAATGCAAATAACTGAAGTGTGAGAGGTGGTGAAAAGGGGAAGAAAAGAAAAAAAAGGACATGGGTCATGTGGAAATAAAGAGGGGCGGGGAAACAATGAAAAGGAGGACCTTTATTTAAAGTCCGAAACCATTGTTCACTATAAATAAAACCAAAATTAAGCCTGAAACTACAATGATCTTTTGCTAAAAAATAAACAAGTGTCCCTTTTTGTAACATTGACAGCCTAGTCAGGAAGTTCTACACAATGAGATACATACTTTTGAACTCTGGGACAAGAGAACACCGGTGTCCGATCAGAAGATACCCTGAATATCGGAATCAGGATCAGGAGATGACGAGTTTGATTTCATTTTTTAAATATGTTTTTAATTATCTTTTACAAACAAAGACTGATATACTTGTCACAAGGACATAAAAAAATACTGTTTTCTGAGACTTTCCTAAAAGAAAAATGTTTAAAAATACCACACTGAGGACACCATCTTGGAGTCCTGGTGATTTATCTTTTGTAAACACATACAGTATAACATTACAACAAGTTGGGGAGAAGTGCCCTTACTGCAGATGCTCCCAGCAGTTGTAGTTGTGTCTCCCCCTGACAGCCTGGTTGACTGAGAGAAAATCTACTGCACCAGATACAGAGCTGTAGCACTGCAGTTCAAGCACAGCGCCTTGAAGATCAACAGATAAAGAGACAAGGCAGTCAGACAAGTTGGTAAAAATGCAAAAAAGAAAGCCGAAAACTGAAATGTGTGTGAGTGTTTGTTTTACCAGTGTAGTCCAGGGGACCTGTGGTATCCTGTTGTGGGCTCCAGTGAGGTACATTATAAACAGGCAAATGGCAACAAACATCACCCAGCAGCGAGCAGACGGATACAAATACTCTGTACCCCTAACCAGAATCCACACTAACATACCAAACACCTGGAGGAGAGAGGACAGAAAGAGTGCATGTGAGGCTGCGGCCCCACGAGGACGAAAACGGCTAAACGCATAGGATTAACACAATCGCAAACCGCTTCCGTCCACACACAATGGTCATCTGGATAGTGTCTGCCCACACGAGACCGCTCCGTTTAGCTCCAACCGCTGGAGAAGCTGCAGTACATATGCAGGAGCCTGTACGTGGCGCTGTAACTTCCTCCACAAAAGCAGCGAAGAAGAAGGTTGTCATGGTTGCCCTTCTGTTTATTCTCCGTGGTGGGGGCCGAGGGAACCGGGCAGAGTTTTTCGCCAGTCAGCGTGTATTAAAGTTGAAATCTTCCGGACAAAATTATAAAAGTGCCGGTCAAAGGTCTTCTTTGTTATTTATTGAGCTTTAAAACAAATGAATAACGACTCTATATAATATAATGATAAAATACACGGAGCCTCTCTTTTTCCTCCCTCTCTTCGGACAGCGCCAGTGTCTGTCTCATGCAGCAGCTCATCCAGTAATCAGTGACCCGGCCGACAATAAAAATAAACATATGTATAACTAGTTTAGGGAGTTTGAGAGGTAATTAAAATAGCTAAGGGTGATGATCTGACTTGAAGTGTGTGTTTTGCTGCAGCGGGAGGAGCTGCAGGTGAGCAGAGCTGCGTGTCTCCGTCCTGTCAGATTAGACTTCACTCGCGAGAGAAAGATAAATAATCTGAATTCAGGGTGCAGTTTACTTTGACGTGGGGGTGAGCAGCAGAGGTGGGGAGAGGCGGGGCTATTGCCTCATCATTATTGCTGTAGATGTTGCACAAACAACTGTCAATAGCGTCCGGAGCACGATAGCAACTCTGCGATCCGCCATTGTTGTTGTTGTTGGTGGCGAAACACTTCAGCACTGGCGCGGGGTAAGCGGAGGTGAGCAGAAGAGGTGGGGAGAGGCGGGGCTATTGCGCAATCACTATCAGTGATCTGAAAATGTCCGTATAGGGCGCACACACGGAGCCGTTTGACCCCCCAGAGAGTGGCGTATGCATTTCTATCCACCTTGGGACCCGTTGTCGTTTCCTCAGTCGTTTAGTGCCGTATTCGGTCGTCCTCGTGTGGCCGAACGGTCTATATGACACTAAACAGTAACGCAAACGACCGAATTCGTCCTCGTGGGGCCGCAGCCTGAGTGTGGAGAAAAGAAAGAATACATTCAGGTAAACACTTCAAACCCCTCATTGATTTCACCAGATACATATTTTCAAGTCACCAATATGGAACACAAAGTGAAGCACTTTGAAGCGTCACTTGAAAAATATCTAACTTAAAAAAACACCACAAGGTAGTGTCACATCAGGTCAATGTTGATAGAAACCTTTTGGGCGAATGTATTTGTTGATCAATGAATCATTTCCAAATTCCGAACACCCAAACCTATTCCAAACCCGCTCTTCCTGTTTCATGATAAAAGATTCGTGCAAAGAATGCGCCTTTAAGCATGGTTGGTTTCTACTTTCCTAAAATAGAAACTCTTGTAGGATTTCCCCATGTTTCAATTGATTGTCATCAAATGACTCAGTGAGGCCTGCCCAGCCTCTGCATGGCAGCCAGCCAGACTGTATTTAGAGGCCGTCCTGTCTCTTTTCCTCAGCTGATTTGGAAAGGAAGAAACACAATAAGGGAGAGCAAGGAGGAAGACGGGGTTTGCTTGTTTTGTCTTTGATTTATTTCCTATTTTCATAGAAAACATTTTTTTTTCTTTAAACTACATAAAAATGATGCTGTTATTCACATGAATCTCATATGGGCAGTACTGTAGCTCAGGAACAACCCAAACGCAGATCAAGTCGTCTCTTTTATGTCTAATTTGGTAACAATTTCTCTTCAAACACTGAAGAGAACATCTTAAAATCCATATTCACACTTACTATCTCAGCCAGGTGGAGTTTTCCTGTGGCAGTTGTGGTGAAGTGCTGGTCGAAGGCCAAGGTGGGGGTAGAGATGTTGCATACTGGGCTGAGGGAGTCCTGCGGGGCCACCCCACAGCAGCTCGGTTCATGGTGCACTGACGCAGACAGCCTGTCGCTCAGCCAGAGGGAGTTGAGTCCCTGTCCCGGAATCCAACAAGGCCACCCCTCCATGAACAACATGGTCTCACCAGAATGCGTGACTCCACCACGACTCCTTAACACCGCATTGCGTGGTGGAGTCAAGCACTCCGCTACATTTACATGTCTGCACCACGCAAACAACGCCAATGTAAAGTGAATGAGGCTCTTTTGTCGTGGTGCACACACGCATTTCTACAACGTCCAGTAGTGAGCTTTGTATTCTATAAAACGTTTTTAAAATCTACTTTATAGCTTGTAGTAACTCACGGGAGGCTTCTTTTATTTTATTTGTATTCATAATAATTTGTATTTTTCGTCAGAATGTATTATGGTGCATTAGTTACGATTTTTTGTTCTCAAAAAACAGTGCATTGTGTGTAATACAACTGTGATTTTTATTAAATTAGTTAGTTTTTAAGTTAGCGCTGAGCTTCAGTCTGCATTAAATATTACACATCTGTCATAGTTCTTTATTTGTATTTTTCGTCAGAATGTATTATGGTGCATTAGTTACGAATTTTTTTTCTCAAAAAAGAGATCAGGGTTGCGGTCGGATAATCCAAAAATCAGCTCCTAACGTCTAACCCTATCGTCTATTCCTTGACCTCTGAGTGAAACGTCACGGGGTTAAGGACTACATTTAGAGAATCCGACTGCACTTTCACTATCCGAAGTGTTTATGATGCGCCAGCGGACGTCATAAATGCGCCAGTGTCTGTCTCATGCAGCAGCTCATCCAGTAATCAGTGACCCGGCCGACTATAAAAATAAACATATGTATAACTAGTTTAGGGAGTTTGAGAGGTAATTAAAATAGCTAAGGGTGATGATCTGACTTGAAGTGTGTGTTTTGCTGCAGCGGGAGGAGCTGCAGGTGAGCAGAGCTGCGTGTCTCCGTCCTGTCAGATTAGACTTCACTCGCGAGAGAAAGATAAATAATCTGAATTCAGGGTGCAGTTTACTTTGACGTGGGGGTGAGCAGCAGAGGTGGGGAGAGGCGGGGCTATTGCCTCATCATTATTGCTGTAGATGTTGCACAAACAACTGTCAATAGCGTCCGGAGCACGATAGCAACTCTGCGATCCGCCATTGTTGTTGTTGTTGGTGGCGAAACACTTCAGCACTGGCGCGGGGTAAGCGGAGGTGAGCAGAAGAGGTGGGGAGAGGCGGGGCTATTGCGCAATCACTATCAGTGATCTGAAAATGTCCGTATAGGGCGCACACACGGAGCCGTTTGACCCCCCAGAGAGTGGCGTATGCATTTCTATCCACCTTGGGACCCGTTGTCGTTTCCTCAGTCGTTTAGTGCCGTATTCGGTCGTCCTCGTGTGGCCGAACGGTCTATATGACACTAAACAGTAACGCAAACGACCGAATTCGTCCTCGTGGGGCCGCAGCCTGAGTGTGGAGAAAAGAAAGAATACATTCAGGTAAACACTTCAAACCCCTCATTGATTTCACCAGATACATATTTTCAAGTCACCAATATGGAACACAAAGTGAAGCACTTTGAAGCGTCACTTGAAAAATATCTAACTTAAAAAAACACCACAAGGTAGTGTCACATCAGGTCAATGTTGATAGAAACCTTTTGGGCGAATGTATTTGTTGATCAATGAATCATTTCCAAATTACCGAACACCCAAACCTATTCCAAACCCGCTCTTCCTGTTTCATGATAAAAGATTCGTGCAAAGAATGCGCCTTTAAGCATGGTTGGTTTCTACTTTCCTAAAATAGAAACTCTTGTAGGATTTCCCCATGTTTCAATTGATTGTCATCAAATGACTCAGTGAGGCCTGCCCAGCCTCTGCATGGCAGCCAGCCAGACTGTATTTAGAGGCCGTCCTGTCTCTTTTCCTCAGCTGATTTGGAAAGGAAGAAACACAATAAGGGAGAGCAAGGAGGAAGACGGGGTTTGCTTGTTTTGTCTTTGATTTATTTCCTATTTTCATAGAAAACATTTTTTTTTCTTTAAACTACATAAAAATGATGCTGTTATTCACATGAATCTCATATGGGCAGTACTGTAGCTCAGGAACAACCCAAACGCAGATCAAGTCGTTTATGATGCGCCAGCGGACGTCATAAATGTGCGTCTGCTGCTCTGGGGAAACTATGGAAACTACAGTTTTCTATTCAGCGGACTACAACATGGATGTTTAATATAGAACGAGGGACTACTGTAAACTCATCTAGAGACTCTGCACCGTGCTCTGATGCTGTTGCTTTGCTTTATGAACGTGGACAACAGAGAAACATATTCTTCATGACCAAAGTTGGAATTGAAATAAAAAAGGAAAGTGAAACTTATGCTCGTCACCCTCTCCCTCCGGTCCACATTAATACAAATGATCCCAATACGTATGATTGTATGAACTATGAAAATATCTTAAAATCAATACAGATGTATTTATTATAAACGTTAGTCCTTAACATCTATCACTGTGTATATCACAGTATATCTACAAGCTATAAAGTAGATTTTAAAAACGTTTTATAGAACAAAAGCTCACTGCTGGACGTTGTAGAAATGCGTGTGTGCACCACGACAAAGGAGCCTCATTCATCGGAGACGAAAATGTAGCAAAGTTCGTGGCTCCACCATGCAATTGGAGTCGTGGTGGAGTCACGCATTCTGGTGATATCAGGTTGTCCATGAATGGATAAAAACAGTTTCAGCTCACATGTTAACAAAAATTGCATGAAACTTTCGACTTGTGAGCTGTATTACTTCAACCCAGTCTCACGGCATTTCGTGTTAGTTATAGTCTTGATATTTAATCTATTGATTCGTGTTCACCAACACGATTTCCCCCTTTTTTTCGTGTCACAAGAACGATTTTAAAAGCAATGTATTTCTATTGGTAGTATGTTTCGTGCCTGCAACACGTCTTGATGTCCGGTCGGGTCTTTGAAGACTGGAAGCTGTGGGGTTCATAAAAACATGTTCTTACTCAATATCAAGCCACGATTATTGTGTTTATTTTAAATCGTATAATGTCGGACTTTTTTTGCCGTCAATGAGGAAAATAAATGGGGCTCAGAGCCTCAGAATACTGAAATCTGTATTTTGTAAATCTTTTGTAAATTAAAAAATAAAATAACCGGAAACAGATACACACCCACTGAACTGATTACCCAAGATCCTCAGCTATGGTTTAAGCTCGGTGATTGGATTGTTTAGCCTCAATACACGTTGGGATATGGTGTTAATGCGATATGAAATCCGGAAGAAAAAAAAAATGTTTACAAGAAGAAAATAATACTTTATTCCGAGTGTGCTTGTTTTTGTCTTTGAAAGTCATCACATAACGGCATTGTAATACACAGTTCAGCTGCATTACATAGTGCACATCTGCCGTAGTTCTTTATTTATAGAGCCCTGATTAGAAGACCTTTGGAAAAACTGGAAGAAATGCCGCCGAAACTGAATATGTGACGTTAATCATAAATATATCAGCAATTTCTCTTCACACATTACGTCTCCTTGCAGTATCAACACTAATTCGGCTGACTTTTATATTTGATCCAATTGGTAGATAGGTTATATTTACACCATAACGGTGCACAGCTGATAGAAAAGGACTTGTCGTTTTTAAAGATATTACTGATTTTCTTTGAATTAAAGAATGTAAATACTGAGTTGAGAGAATAGTCAGGGGTTTTGGGTGATGGGAGACACATCTATGGAATCAGAATTTCAATAGCTTACCATTAAATTACGGATACCTTTCTGTCTGTGATGTTTTACAAATCAGATATTAATGTGTAGAAGTAAAACATGTGAAATAATATGGCAATATCCTGTAAAATTATGTGAACACATGAATAAAACTACAAATTTTCAGATGTTGTACATACATAAGTGTCTTACACTAATAATACGAAGTTGTTATGGCTGTGTGAACCTAGTGGTTAAAGCAAGTTATTGAATTGTTTTTTTAATATGTTATATTTGATGAAAAAAATATCAAGAGGGGGAAAGTAGAAGGTCAATGATAGAAATATAGAATATAAAAAATAAAGAAGATACTGTAATCATAATCATACTGTGATCATAAATGATGCTGAAAGGCAAGTGGAAGAGGGGTCACTGTGAGGAATTAAAGTAGCGCTGCGCAGAATTCTGAATATTTTAGAGACCAACAACAATTATTGATGATTTAAGGTGATATGCTCAATTTTTTTTGCAATACCATAAAAATAAATGTACAAAGATTCAGTAGGTTGATTCATGGAATGCACCATGATGAACAATGTATCTGTGTGGTGCATTCAAGTTTGCAGATATAATAGTTAGAGGGCCGCTAAAACAGAGTGGCATCATTAGAAAGACAAACAGGAGCAGACAAAAGGAAGATTGGTTAATAGGGCAATCTGAATTGTAGGAATAATCAGGGATGAAGTATTATCATATTTGTATAATTATATATTTGTATTATTGTATGTTTGTTATTTCGATCTCTCTGTCTGTAGGCCTACACACAAACTGAAAGATTGACATTAAAGTTTACTTTGATACATTTACTTTCGTTTATTTAACAACGTCGTTTTTTGTCGTTTTTTTTTTAGCCTACTCTATTTATCGTATCTGTCTGAAGGTCTGACGGTGTGTATGCGGCCACAGGAGGGCATTATGAGAGGTGACACTCAGCTGGCATCCCGGAAAACCATTATGTTCATCGCCAAGTTGTCAGGTGGGTGGATGGTACAGTCGAATCCGTGCTGTCCCAGCAGCAGTTTATAACGTTACAATATTACATGTGATGAAGAAGTAGCCTACGTTTAAGGGTTAATGTTGTAACTACCTTGTTGTAGTTTTAAAAAGGTTTTATCTACCTTAATGAATCACTGATTTACTGCACCACCCGGCCAGCACGCTAAGAGTGACCCAATTCAACCACACCCTACATGTGCATGCTAGGTCTGACCGTCAGGCTAACAGGCTAGTGCCAAAATGCTAGTTTAAAACAACTCTCGAGGGACCATTGTTGATTTCACCGAGGGCCCTTTAGCTTCGGGGAGTTGTTAATAGTCTGCTCGCTGTTTGCGACAGAAAACCACAGTCACAGTGTTGAATGGGGAGCCTATTCTGTTCAAAATGTTTGGAATTTTGCAATGGGAATAAACGAGCAAGTTGAGCCTGTATAATAATGAGGAGGACCTCCTGCTGCACAATAATCACACCTGACAGGTGAGTACAAAAACTACAATAGGCCTACGATGTTTACTGTGAGGGTTAAAAATAATGTGACTTTAACTTGTAGAAAATTGCAACAACCATACAATGCAGTGTGTAGCATATCTAAAGTATCATTGTAACATTTGTTTCAGGGAAATAATAGTTAAAAGATTCACTCTGTATTTTTGACATTATGTAAATGTTCTGCGTTGGATATAAATGTAAGTTTAATATGGTTTAAATATGGATGATTAATATGTATCATCTATGAATATGCAAATAGTGTTACTTTATGTGACAGTTTAGTGAAAAGTGCACCCTCACTCAGTAGGCCTATCTATGTGCACCGGTAGGCTCAAATTACTACAGTTGTGCAAATCGCATATTAAGCCATGATTAGTACAAATATACAAACTAAAGGTGGTGAGTTAACTTTCCCCTTTCAACAGATGAATTTGAAACGGCTTCGTACCCAACTCTACTCTTAGTTACTTCATACTGTGTACAGTAAAGGTCAAACAACAGATTATTTATGTTTGTACCTGTACTATATCAAGATTGTGATCGTGCTGCAGTGCAGTGAGTAGCTCTCACCACTAGGGGGCAGTAGTTACACATTGATAAAAAGTAAACCTGGTTACGTAGGACACAGCAGACTAAAGGACAAAAGATGAAAGGCTAAGCCAACAAGGTGCTGGGCAGGTTAACTGTTATTACGGTGGGTGTGTTTATTTCTGTGTTCTCTCATTTATGTTTCACATTGGCTGCTAATTAAAAGAAGGCAACACTATGCTCATAACAATATGGCTAATCCTATTCATAATTTATAGTGTGTGCAGACAATTTGATTGGTGAATGCTTAATTTAGCTTTGACCATTGCATGGATATATTACTGTGCATGTGCTGATGGTCTTTACCTCATAACAGAAAAGATAAGAGTAAAACAAAATAGATCAGAGAAAGAATACATAAAAACACTAAAATGAACTATTGCATAATAAAACTGATCTACATTTGTATTTAAATTGAATCTGTGAGGTTGTACGTTTCTCAGCTCTGGCAGCAGTTATTGCCGTAACTCTGATTGGACATACAAAACAATACAAATACAAAAAAATGTAATGGCCAGCAAGCTTTTCGATTATCAAACAAATAGACCAATAGTCTTCACATTAAAGGTCCCATGTCTTGGCCATTTCTACTGATCATAATTCCATTGTTGAGGTGCACTAGAATATATTTATATTGTGCAATTTCCCAAACTCACATTGGTTTCTCAAACAGCATCTCTGTATAGTATGTGTATTCACTCTCTGTCCTAAACGGCTTGTTGGAGCTCCTGCCCTGTCAGCTAGCCAACTCTGTTCTGATGAGTCCACCACCGTTACAGCGGAACATCAGTGATTAAGTGTTACAATGCCATTTGTTAGCAACCAGAAAATGACACCAGCAATGACAAACAGATGAGAATGCTGCGTGGGGTCTGGGTGCCGTGTTGACGGGACGTTGCGCAGCTCGCTGCTGCGAGGAGCGGACAGTGTGAGTTGGGTTCATTTTCTGCTTGCTGCGTGGGGCCTGCGAGACATTGCGAATGGACGCGGGAAGGGGGGGGGTGCTGAGGGGGCTGCAGCACCCCCATCTGCGAGGCTCCACTAGCACCCGTACCCCCAAACGTGGCGCACCTACAGTGTAGGCACGCCAGCATACAGGTATTTTCTGTGTTAGAGTTTTACTCGCTACTGGGTGTACTTTGAGGGTTTTGACTCTGCAGACCGTTTACATGCAGAAAAACCTTCATAAGACACAAGGGGACGGGTAATAACCGGAAAAGCATGTGTAGTGGACATTTTTATTATATCCTTAAATGCTTAAACCAAATGCTTCTCATAAATGTCATGTGCTGTTTTCTTTTTCTTCTACGCGCTTCAAGGCCACAGAGCTGCTTTGACTACTGGGAGACTCATACACAGTCACACCAGAACTTCCCTACTCTGAGAACCGTTATGCTATCTCCCGCTCAAGGCCAGATGTCTAATAACAATGTGACTGTGTGAAGACAGATTTCTCACGTTCCCACTCATTTCCTAGCTTTTTCATTGTACTGCGCACACTCTGGCAGACTATTCTATGCTCTGTCAGACCTGTGTTTATATTTATTGTATCTTATGTTATTTGAAGCTTCAAATAAATAACCCAAAAGACAAGCTCTGTCTGATTCACCATTTATTTGTTTTGATCACTTTGACTTGTACTCTCCAGCCGTGTTGGGTCCTAGATTTCCATAACACATGACATGGGACCTTTAAGATGCTTTGTGGTGCTCTGATGCAGTTAGCCTGGGCCATGCATTATCTGTGTGGTATTTTATCTCATGCTACTTGATAGACTAATTCTGCCCTGCTGAGCACATTCTGCTTATATCCACTGCAGCAATCTATATTCTGCATTACTCTCTCTCTCCATTTCCTTCAACCAACGTTTGTCTTCCCTGGCTGGCTGGTGGGTACATGTAGCCGATACAATAACAAAAAAAGGCTTGCACACTGAAACATTAGTCTTTCTTTGGGGCCAATCGTTTTTTTCTATATGAGCTGTATTAACAGGTAATTATCACAGCAGGACCGGGGTCATTTTTACTTTCATATTATTAGTTAAAAACTGAAATGCAATCTCAATGTCATTAACTAATGTCAGAGCATATTCTTAATTATTTTGCGGCAGATTGAACGTGTCCAACTTAATAACGTTTTTAGTTTGACTCATTCAGAATTTACATTTGTCCACCTGTGGAGGTTGCAGACTATATAATGTGTGTGTTTTATTATAGGAAAATCCTCATCTTTTGCACATTTTTGTGAAATATTTTGCTGGACATGATCAGTTGCTTTTATGATCTTTAGAATTAGTATATTATAATGTTATGTTTTTGTCTGACATAATTACTTGGATGTATTTGTGTTTTTACTGAACAGAATTACAGGAGAACAATTATCACACTTGTTTTGAGTGTCCAACAAAGTGCACTTAGCAAGTTTTGCCGATGTGCTTTCAATAGAATACACTATTTTCACCGAAAAACCTTGATTAACGACATATTCAAAAGGAGTTGCTTTAAAGTTTTTTGTAAACTTTCTTGCTCATTCATCTCCATCTTCCTCTATTACTCCTTTCTCCTCTTTGTTACTGGCTCCACCTACTGTAAAGTGCAATGACTCCTCTACTTACACCTCTTATCCTCTGGTTTCCTATTGCAGCCTTCATAACATTATGAGTCCAGATTAAAACATGTCCCAGTGAATTGTAGGAAAGCCTTTTTTAATACCCAAAGATCCTCTCATCATGAACAAGCAGGTATTTGTGGGATGGATCAAATCAATAAATATCTGTTGGATGTAGCCAGCATAATCTCACAGTCTAATATAATAAAACAGGAGGATTTTCCACCCAACCTAGTGCTTGTAGTTTCCACTTACTTCTCTAGTTTATTATATTTATTATAATGCTCTATTTTCTCGATTTGGTTCTCCTTTAATTCCCTGAGACACCATACAGGCTTAAAAGTACACAGGTGATTAATGGTTATTTGCTGGATTTAGATCATGTTGTGTGTTTGCACACACATGCTGATTAACTTGACCATGCATGAGATATTTGATCATCTAGTTTGTTATAATTATAGAAAGTAGTCTATTCATGTTATTGTTAACAGCAGCTTTGTGTAATTATGATGTTATTGAAGCTATCAGGACAGGAATTCAAATTAATTTAGTGCCACAACTATGACTAAACTTCAAATCAAACAATGTGAAATAACAGAAAATGAGAATACTAAATATGTATTTGAAAGAATACGTACCTTATCACATTATCTGAACTTTATGCTGTAGCATTTCACTTTCTGTGTTGACTTATTTAATTTCAATATAATTCAATTGAACCCAGGCATACCAGTATCTAGCAATAGTTGTTCAAAATAAAAATGAACATGGTCTTCCGCTGACTCGAGAGAGAATTATGCAATAGACCAAAAAGGTGCAGTTGTACATTTTGCTGCTTGGGATGTGCTTTCACTCGATACCTTACTTTCTGAAAGTGTGTAGAGGAATAAGATTGCAGTATCACATCTCTGCTGGAAATAACAGAGCTTTTATTGAGTTTTCTCCCCTGACCTACCTTCCTTAAAGATTTCTTTCTCAGCATTGTCTTCATCTCTGCACTGCATTTACTCATATTTCCTTTCTTCTAATTCTCTCTCCCCTTTTCTGTCTTCTTTTTCATGGTGAGTGTTAAGATTCCGCTGCTGTGACACACACACACACACATTCACACAATGCTCCATATACTGAAACTCTACATGCTAAGATGTAAATAACCTGAACTCCGCCTGAACCTTCCCATCCCCTCCTCTCTCTCACACACACACACACACACACACACACACACACACACACACACACACACACACACACACACACACACACACACACACACACACACACACACACACACACACACACACACACACACACACACGCACACACACACACACACACACACACACACACACACACACACACACACACACACACACACACACACACACACACACACACACACACACACACACACAGAGAAATACAGAAATGTGTGCAAGCCCAGATGCTGCACTGTAATTGGCTGCTGTGGCTTCCTGCTGTGGAGAAGATATTTTTAATGCACACTTAAATAAACACACACACACACACACACACACACACACACACACACACACACACACACACACACACACACACGCTAATCATTGCCTCGGCAACATCTGCCACATCCCCCAACACATGTGCTGGTTAGATGCAACCACAAACACACACACACACACACACACACACACACACACACACACACACACACACACACACACACACACACACACACACACACACACACACACACACACACACACACACACACACACACACACACACACACACACACACACACACACACACACACACACACACGCGTCATGCACGTACAGTGTAACCATGCAGGCAGCCCCTCCCTGTTTAACCACCAGCCCTGACATCAGTTCTAAATAAAATGATGTGGTTGTTCACCGAAAGGCACAACCTCGCCCTCCGAGATCCAGCTGCTGTTTTTTTTTTCTTCAGCAGTGTTTCCCTTGGATTGGTGCCTGTGTGGAGAGGCCTCAGGAGCAGTGTGTGAATCATGTGACTCTAAACATTTCTGTGTGAGAGGGAATACATATATTCTTGTGACACCAACATATATAAAGTTATGTCTTGAAATATGTGGACAAGGATCAAAGATGAATTGATTATTTTTCTCAAGAAGATATGAATCTGATTAAGGGTCTAAAATCGTAATATGTTCTGTTTCTATTACTCCTCTATATGACGATCAATTGCATATGTTTGAATTGTGGGCAAAACAAGTGTTTGGTGGCAATATATTGGGCTTTTGTAAATACTTTCACCATTGTCTGACCTTTTGTATCTAACAACAAGACTGTGAGAATAATATAATAATCAATAATAAAATATAACCATTAGTCACAGCCCTACTGTGAGGTGTAGAACACAACATATCATCTTTTAAACCAAAAAATGTGTTCAGTTTTATATCAGAACTTTAAATGTCTTCCTATGTTGCTCTTTCCTCTTCACTCATCATATGATACTCACCTTGTCGTTTACTCCACTTCAGCTTATTTTTCACCATCAGCCTGGTTAGCTTGTTTTATGTAGCTTGTGATGCTACCTATAAGAGATGAAGAGAGATGAACCTTTTATTAATCCCCCTAGGGGTAATTCAGTGTTTCACTCTGGCATGTACTTTTTGTTTTAATAAACACACACAGTATACAGGTAGATGCACACATGCACATGCAATACACACAAAGTTATACACACGCGGCCAGAGCGAGGAGGCTGCCAGGGAGCCGTTAGGGGTTTGGTACCTTGCTCAAGGGCACCTCAGCAGTGCCCAGGAGTCGATACCTCTCCAGCTACTAATCCAATCGGTCCCAGGGCCAAGTCCCTACAGACTGAGCCACTGCCGCCCCCAAATGTGTTTAGCTAAAGTAAAACATGTATTGATGTTAAAATTGCTGGTAGCTATTTCAGGTTAAAGCTCAGTAGAAAATAATAAATTCATGCAACTAATTAGGAAATGGTCGAGGAGAAGCTGTTTCACCTTGTCCTTTCTGAGCAAATTAAGAGAGTGTTAGACAGAATGAGATGAGGTTAGTTCAAATGGATTGAATCTTTAATTACATTTAATTAATAATTAATTAAAAACGATGTCTTTGCCTGCCGTGTCTCGCCTTAAGATCATTAATATATTGTATGTTCAAACTAAATATATATTATTATAGTCTTCTGATATTGACAAATTCAGCTTGTGATTTTTATATATGACCTGAAATGGCAGGATTTCATTACTTTCTTTTAAATGTATTCATTGATGTTTTTTATCTGACAGCTGTAACATTGGTGACATTTATAAAATCCCAAATCATGTTATATTTCCTTCTATATCGTGATATAACTATATGTCATTCAAACACATTAAGACTATTGAGAAACTTTTAATGGGTAAATTAACAAGATCCATGTCTGTCCAGCCAAGTGTATCAAAAAGCAAACAAATCAACCTCCTCACTATTCACCACATTGATGCAGTATTTCCTCACAGCAGTCTAGGTCATTGATTGCCTCCAATGTGCAGCATCAGTGGCGGCGCTAGGGGGGTGGCTACTTGGGCTCAAGCCCTGGATGTTTTCTGAAAAGCCCCGGATGTTTCACTTGAAAACGTCTTGGGAGTAATGTGCAGTACCGGAGTCCACCAGAGAAGCATCCGCTGCGGGACATTAGCCTGCGTGCTGCGTAGCCTGCCCTGAAGTAGAAGTGATCCTTCCTAGTGCCTGACAAGTTTTAAGCTAATATCCTATACAGTTATGGATATTAGAAAGTTATTGTCATTGAAGCAGGCGCCACAAGCTGCAGCAGCAGCAGCAGTATCAGCAGCTGACAAGAATGTCATCACCAGCAGTCAAGAAATGGATGATGTTTCAGGTTTGTTAATCTAATGGTGATATCTGCACTCTGACTGACTGAGTAAGAAGTGAAAAAGAGAGACGTTAATGTTATAGCTAGTAAACATGGAGTAACCACACAAAGTATACCCTTATATGTTAGTATGTATACAGAACATGACTAAAAATTATCCTAAGATGTAACGTTAACCCTTCATACCTCAGTCTACTTTTAAGACATTAAAATAACGTATTCCATTTTTTATTTTGTTTTCGCGCGTCGAATTATACCGGCTCTCGTTTCAGTACACATAACAACAGAACTGACAGGCAACCCTCTGAATCAGACTCCGATTGGCTGTGACTGCATCCACTCAGAGTGTCCGATTCAGAAACGTGACTCTTACACATTTTTTACGTCACAAACAAAGATGGTGGATGAGAATAGATCTATAAAACGATAAGCAATGCGCCAGAATCAAGGTGAGACTATCCTCATCCTTTAAAACTCTACGCACATTCGTTTCACCTTAATAAGTAAACGACTGTTTGAGTGAGTTAAGGCATTAGTTTACTTCATTAAAGGGTGTTAATGAGTGTTCTCCAGTGCCTTTTGTCCGCTTTAAGGTGTTATTAAGGTGGGGTTAATGTTGCTCTCAAAGTGCACCAGATTGATGCTTTCAACTTCAATATTTAAAAAAAAAAAAAATCTTCCCGGGGGTGCATGCCCCCGGACCCCCCGAGAGGAGGCGACGACCCCCCTAAAGGATGTTCGGTGCACCCCCCACTTATAAAAAATAGCACTGTACCCCTGCCCCCCCCCCCCCCCCAACAACTCCTGGGCTAAGCCCCGGATCTCCTACAATCCTAAATCCGCCACTGTTCAGCATGCACCCAAAGATATTGAAGCCTGAATAAATAATCCGATCTGGTAATAGTGTTTTTTTCTTTATATACACTTGATGATCTAAATTTCGATAATTTTGGGTCAATTAATGAATAGATTGATGTAGAAGCTTTTTTTAAAGGTGAATGTTTTTGGTAAAATCATAGAACATGAGAAATTCTTACTCTAATGTGAAGGCATCGTCCAAGTCGAGGAGAGATCGGCCCTCCATTTCTCGATGAGTATTTACTATCTACGAAGCTCACTAGTTAAGAGAGGGAGAGGGAGAAGAGGGAGGGGGCGAGCAAAGATGGAGAGAGAGAGAGAGCGATGGATGTATCAAACAGCAGCCCCCTGCTGAGCGGGGAATGGAAAAGCTGCTGGCACCAACATGAATATTTCAGCAGATCGCTACAGCTCTCTGTACCCCTCTCTCCCTCTCTCTCCCTCTCTCTCCCTCTCTCAATCTGTCTCTCACCTTTTCTGTCTCTCCACTTCCCTCCCTCTTAACCCACCACCACCACCACCACCCACCCCCCTGCTCCTCTCCCTTTACTCTCTTGTGGAGTGGACAGTGATAATGAAGGGAGTGATAGAGATGGAGAGAGTGAGACGGGGAGAAAAGAGAGACCTGTCCGGACTGCGTTCTGGGTATCAGAAAATGGCTCCTGAATATAAATCTGGGAAAGCAGCAGCAGCAGCATCAGAGTCTTGCTTCAACTTGGCTGCTTCCCCAACCCCCCTGCTAGACACTTGTGATGGTTTGGCCTGGGGTAGTTAAACAATAAGAACTGAAGGAAAGGAACAAAACAAATATCAGCAGGCGAGGACTTTCTCTGGAGACCCAAATAGATTTTTAACTGCTCTTTTTGTTCAATAATTTAACAACCCCTTTCCTTAGCTGCTCTTCATTGTTGGTAATCATGGTAATTTTTTTCGATGTAGCTGTGTGTTTTTATATCTGCGTCTGTAGAGCTGGTTTGTGTATGTGATCAAATCCACACATTGATCAATTAAAGCCTTTCGATCAATAGTACCTAATGTTTCTGGTAATAACGAATACCTACTGTACGGTTCAACATGTGGATGCGGAGCGCACGATAAAGGTGAGCTGTTGCCTGGAGCAGCAGCCTGTGTGATCTGAACTGCCAACAAGAAAAGCACTGTTTTAAATTTGTCTAGAAAGTGTATGTTTTAAATTTGCGTAAAACAAGTCACTTGAGATTAAGAAGTTCACTTGAATAATATTCCAACTTGAGCTTTGTAGAAGTATCTAGCTCATATCTTTGCCAACATACTGATAATAAACAAAACCCTTGGGTTGCCAGGAGTTTGTCATGTGAAACTTTTTAGGGAATAGGGATTTAATGTGTTTCATGCAGCCAATTTAAAAGCTGCCGCTGATTTATTCAGTTCCACGAGTTGAAACATCACCCAAATAAAATGCATAATAAAATTGGTTCTTCAGGATATCTATCTGATTAACTGGTAAGAAAGCAGAACTGATGATATTATTTTTCCGTTTGGGACTTTGGCGTGGTTGATGTGAGAAGAGAAATTATTTAGATTTGTAATCTGGGTAAATTGTGTCACCTACAGTGCCTTGAACCTATAAAGGAAAGTGGAACACCACTTTAGGCCATAATGGTTTATCATAATGGATCTATTCCCCTGCTCGGATTGTTTTGTTATCTCAGCCTATTGTATCAGTGCGTTTCTGCTGGGATTGTAACAGAGGCGTTGCTGATAGTGCCAATATAAGCAGCCAGCCAAATAGCCTCCAACCCAGATATACTGTACAGATTCAGCCTCATTATTTGTATGTGTTTTCTTTCTCCATCAGTGTTTCTGCCAAGCCGTCTGAAGCTGGCTGACACGTATTACCTCCGCCAAGGAATTTATGTGGTCGGTTTGTTTGTCTGTCAGCAGGATTGCGGGAAAAACGACTGGCCCGGTTTTCATGAAACTCGTGGAAAAGGGCCACTGAAGAACCCTTTCATTTTTGGAGTGGATCCAAATCAAGTTTTTATTTTTTGTTTACGTTGCAAGTTGATGTATCTGGCCTTTTAGGGGCCCTGCACTTTCCGAGTGCCTTTATATAACAAGTGGATCCTACACTTCCCATGGTGCAAATAAGAATGTTTCCCTCAATGACCCTCCGTAACTGAAAATGCCCTTTTCTTTCAAACTTCACCCCCTTGCTTCTCCCATTAATGCTGAACAAAATCACTCAAAGGGACCTGCAGATGTGCTGCACAGCCCGCGCTCAGTATAAATAATGTGTGCAAAGCCAATAATTAACTTTTGATAGAAAGGAATCAAAAATTAAGAAGAAACGACAGCTAAGGGTGCAATGGGTTTAAATAAATGGATTGCTCACTTTACTCTGTAAGTATCATAAAATCAGTTGTGCTCTCATTCTTGGGCTGGACGCTGCCTGCAGCTCACGGTTCTGTCTGCTGCCGACCCGGCCCTGACCTGCCTGCCTGTTGAAGGGTGTGAGCTAAAAGAGTTTCTTCACAGAGCCATCGTTGAACCCCAATTCGGTATTGGCAAAGTTCTGTGTGAGGCTGAGTGGTGGGGCTGGTTAGTTTTCCATCTGCAGATATGCCTGACATCATACAGGCCCGGGTGCTTGCCCCCGGCCAAGATATGGACCAATGGTGACCTCTGATAACACCGCTGCTAAATATGAGTATGTGTGTCTGTTTGTGTGTGTGTGTGTGTTCAATTACAGATAAGAGTGAAAGTGTGTGTCTGTAGCTGGAAAGTATGACTGTGTGTGTGTGTGTGTGTGTGTGTGTGTGTGTGTGTGTGTGTGTGTGTGTGTGTGTGTGTGTGTGTTTAATAGTCTGCTTAGTGTTTCATGGTGGTAAATCGTTCATTCTGTCTCATCTCACACACCGCTGGACAGCACAGTCTGCACTACCCTGATAACACACACATGCACATTGCATACACACACAGTCTCAGATACAAGTAGCTTTCTCTCACACTCTGTTAGATTCACACACACACACACACACACACACACACACACACACACACACACACACACACACACACACACACACACACACACACACACACACACACACACACACACACACACACACACACACACACACACACACACACACACACACAAATACACACACGAACACGCACAGCCTCCCTCTTCCACCCTAACTTTACAGACCAGTAAATACTGTAGCTTTCAGAGTGTCTGACTGTCTCTCTGTCAGTCCGTTAGAAGAGTAGCGTAGGCAGTGAAACTTTGTGCTGCAGTATAGGTTTGGGGCTAAGCAAATATAATGTAAAGGCTAAAACTTGGCTCACCAGGTTTAACCAAAGCAAAGGCAGTTATTATTATTATTATTTTTTCTTTAATATGAGTTAACATTTCTTAGCCAAAAGAAAGTAGCTGATTTATTTCTGTCGTACTTCTATATATTCCAAAATATGGTGTGAATTGCTGTGAATAAAATGGTTGTTTGTCCATGATTTTGTGTTTTCAAACCATGAAAGAAATAAAAAAAAGTTGGAAAGAGAGAAAGATGGGAAAGGAAATAGATAAGCGAAGAGGAGAGATGGCAGGATTGATAAAAGCAGAGGAGGTGGAGACGGAGGTGGAGAGCTGCGGCTGCTTGGAGCAGAAAATGGAGGCAGGAGCAGATGAGAGGGGGGGATAGGTGAGCAGAGGAGAACAGATGAGAGGGGGATAGATAGGTGAGCAGGGGAGAAAAGGGAGCAATGAAATCGTTCCAACATGGACGCTATTAGGCTATTTAAGTCACATAGAGCTGTAATAGATGGCAATGGGCCGTGCGTGTATGAGAGTGTGTGGTGTATGTATAATGGAGGGTTAATACTGCTGCCTCTTAATGGTAATTTTGGCCTGCCACTCTTCTAAAGGCCATCGCTGTGGGCCATCAGCCAGCCGCACACAACCACTGGCAGCCTGCAAATGTCACCATTATCACAGTGTGTTGCGCATTAGTGGGTGTGTGTGTCTCAGTGTGAGGTGGAATTACATTCCTGTCAGTCCTTGTTTCGCCATGTTTTCGTTTTTCTGTTCCGCCTTAAATTCACTCTCTCCTCTTCTCACTGTATTGACTCGTCAGCCTGTAAATATGTTTTGTAGCCCCGTCCATCGATATATGTCCATTTCTTTCTCAAATCGACGGAGATCAGTCGAATTCACAGCTTCTCTGTCAATTGCTCTCCTTTTTTTGTAGCCGTTGTTCATTATTTATATTGTCTGTGTTTCCAAGAACCATGGCTGCAATTTTAACATTTCTCTTAAGCAACTGACAGCCAACATTGTGTCTCTTGTGTAGAGACTGTGTTATCACCATGGGGCCGAGCTTAACCATTGATAATGCATGGGAACATGCCTTGTCAAGAGAGGATTCAGTTTTTCTCTCTCGTTTTAGGGTATTTTTGGAATCCCATGGCAGAAAACATGCAGTACAGAGCTGCTTTAGATGTCTCTGTTCCAACTGCAGATGTATATTCTTTTACCATTTTATAAAGCATGTTCAGTCATGTCATAGATAGTAAACATATTTACATGGCACGCTTCAGTTTGGAGGTTTTACCCCCACAGGTTTGTTTTACTCATGTATAATTTATAATATTGGGACTTGCCATGTGATGAACCTTGACAACAAGTAAAACAATTCAAACAGTTTGCATGGGTCTAACAGGGTCTGTAGGTTTTCCAAAATAATTAAAAACGTTCTTACTTATAATTTGTAGTTAACATCCACATCGTGTGGATATGTATAAAAAAGTGTATGATGTTGTGCGTTTCTTCATAAACAGTGCTATAACACCCCTTGTTGTTAAATACCAACCAACTATGTGCAATATATATATGCTGTCAATAACTGTGCAATATATACCTGTTTGCTAAATCCTCAGAACTGTTACAGGATGTGTGTTTTGTACATTTTGTTTATTATAATTTTTTATCTTTAACACTTTTTTATGCATGCTTCTTAGGTAACATTAAGCTGTCTTTGGCTCTGTAACAATGTAAATGTCGCCTCTGTGGGACTAATAAAGGTATTCTGATTCTTGGCTGTTGACATGTCTCTCAATTTCTACACAGACTGTAGACTCAACATAGGCTATGTGTTTAAATTGGTGTATGAGGAAGTAAAGTTGGAAGCACTGATATTGTCCGCTTGATTCTGCATTGTTTGTTGGAACATATTGTTTACCATAATTGTCTTTAACTCTGGATTTGAATGTTTTGAATCAGAATAATCTGCTCTTTTTGTTTAGCTGTCCTACAGAACTGTGCTCCGTGGTTGATTTAACTTTCCCCTATTATATAATTAAACACTGTCTTATGGTTGGATGCAGACATTTTCGAAATGTGCTGTGTATGTTATGAAAAAGTCATGAAAGTTGGGGCTTTTAAAAGCCTGAGTAACGCATAGTGGTTATGTAGACTGATGTGGTGTGTGGCATGCTGGGTAATGCATCTTGACAAGGACTCTCTATCTTCCATCTGACTGAATAGAAATTATACTCCATTCACCACCACACCCAAAAGGTCTGACCCTGGTGCGTGTGTGTCTGAGAGTGTGTGTGTGTGTGTGTGTGTGTGTGTGTGTGTGTGTGTGTGTGTGTGTGTGTGTGTGTGTGTGTGTGTGTGTGTGTGTGTGTGTGTGTGTGTGTGTGTGTCGGGTAGCATTGCAGAGGGCTTGTATTGTCCTCTGGGAGATCAATGACATTCCCCTCCTTTGAGTCCACAGATTATCTGTCTGCCCGCTTGTCTAAAAGTCTTTCTCTCTGCCTGCGAAGCTTTCTCTCTTCTACACTCTGGTCGTCTCCTTCATTCTGCTTTTCTACTATTTGTCTTCCTGTGTGCCTCAGTCACAACCATTTCAGAAGAGTTTGTCCAAACTTTTTTAAAGAAGTTAAGTGAGGCCATCTAAAATATGTTTTGCCATATTCTGTTGATGAAATGGTGTAGATTTGTGCAAACAATGCACTTACTGCAAGCTAAAGGTATTATTGTAATGTATTTGCCAAACACTGGCCTGCTGACAAGTGCTGCTGGTTGATTTGTATTGTCTCTGAATTAAAGGTGTTCCTCTTGACTTGGGCCAAGGTGCACACGGCAGACGTTTCCCACATGACTCCATGATAATCAAAACAACAGACAAGACTGTCTTGTCCCCCAGTGAATATCTAAATTTGATCCAAAAGCCTTACAGACCTCAAGTCAGACGAGACCAAATCCATACCCACCATTTTACAGGTCAAAGGTTTACGGGTGAAAGGGATCTGAACTGTATTTTCTCCTGAGACGTTATTGTTCTGCTGGCACTGACTCAGTAAGTGATTGTAAAAGTTACTGACATGGGTGCTAAAAGATAGACGAGTGGTCGTGACCCCTGCTTCTGCAACCACATGTGTTTTCTTTCTGCCCCGAGGACTCAATGCCTGTTACCCACCCTCTCTCCTGCTGCTTGTGCACAAGGCTGATCCATAAGTTAAATATAATGTGTGTCTCCTCCTTGTGTTTCAAACCCGCTCTTAAGTGGAAGGGGTTCTCCCTTTGCCCATGCTTTAACAACAACACGTTTTATGAAATAGTAACATTCACAAAAAAAGATGTGTTTTGAATCTTTAGAGGAACACATTCTTAGGGCACGAGCATCACATATACTGGGGTCCGGAAATATATACTAACTTTTTTTGTGTTTTGATAAGATATTTTGACAGTTAGATAAATATAGAAGCATTATACTTTAAGTTGTAATTTGAGTAAACAATAATAATAATAATAAGAAGAAGAAGAAGAAGAAGAAGAAGAAGAAGAAGAAGAAGAAGAAGAAGAAGAAGAAGAAGAAGAAGAAGAAGAAGAAGAAGAAGAAGAAGAAGAAGAAGAAGAAGAAGAAGAAGAAGAAGAAGAAGAAGAAGAAGAAGAAGAAGAAGAAGAAGACTGATGCTACTCTCAGCCAGAGGGTTCCAGAAAAACACACAAAGTAGCCTTGGCTATGCACATGTGTATGCTCACTCACATATTAGCCTCTTCTCTACACAGACACACACATAAACACACAAACACACGCAGGTGGGACTAAGAAGTGTAGTGTGCCAATTTGTTGTGCCCCTGGTCCCCTCTCAGGAGGCTCACACACAGGCATCCGGCCATGCCAAAACTGGCCCACACACACACACACACACACACACACACACACACACACACACACACACACACACACACACACACACACACACACACACACACACACACACACACACACACACACACACACACACACACACACACACACACACACACACACACACACACACACACACACACACACACACACACACACACACACACACACACACACTTCTTTTACACTTTGGCTGCAGGCACTGCTGTGTGTGTGTGTGTGTGTGTGTGTGTGTGTGTGTGTGTGTGTGTGTGTGTGTGTGTGTGTGTGTGTGTGTGTGTGTGTGTGTGTGTGTGTGTGTGTGTGTGTGTGTGTGTGTGTGTGTGTGTGTGTGCAGACCACAAGAAACGACTGCAGAAGAATTGGGAGCATGAGAAAGACATGGCAGCCCTTTCCACACAGAGAAATTGAACATTGCTACCTTCAGATATCTGTGTCCGGTTGTGGCTCACGCTGCTACATTTCATTTCCATTCTTTTCACACATGGTTGTTTTGTATAGAGATATCTTCTCCCCTCCTGTCCATGGTTGCAGCCTTGGCGTGGACAAGCAGTAACTTGGAAAAACAATGACATGCAGAAAGAAGAATTTCTTAATTCTGTCAAATGCTGCCTTAAGGAATGATTTTACAAATGATAATGCAGTTGAACAAAGTTGCTTATCGCCACGCATTCATCAGTACTGAAAAGAGGATGAACCTGATTTAGGTAAATGTGTGTTCAGAGCAACAACTACTGATGAGAGCATGTTGATCTAACTAATAGTTTAATATGATAAGATATACAAAAACCAATGCCAAAACTCTGGTATACTATAACACAAGATGTTACAACAAATTATCATGGCAGCAATCTTTTCTCACAATGATCTTTTGGTAAACAGAAGAATTACAGTATATGACAATATTTTCTAATAGTAGTTATTTTAACATTATTATTATTATCTTATATCTGCAGAATGTGCCTGCTTATTGAGTTTGTCCATCCTAGGCGATCATTTCTTTTGGTTTACCTCAGCTGACAGCTTCTCTGTTTCCCAACTACCAGTTCAGCTCCAGGCTTTAAAGGTCCCTACACCATTGTTTTCAACCGACGCAGTTTGCTGATCCAACAAGACGGGGTTTTGCTGCATGCTCAAGGCTAATTCCCAAAACAAAAACCACGAGTCCTGCTCTTGGTGCGTTCGTTCTCTCTGCGCTCTGTGCTGCTCATGACATTGTCACTGTCCTCTGGGCCAATTATGCAGCGTGTATTGTCTGATCGGGCTACATATTGTTTCAGCAATCAGTCCCACTGTGTGGCTGTATGTGTAAGGGATTGTGTCTATGCGTGTATGCTTGTAATTTAGTATCTGATGTGATGAGTATCTGTGCGGTGGAGAGTAGAGAGTATAGCGGAGATTGGAAGATAAAACGGAAAGAAAGAAAGACCTGACTCCTGCCTTTCTGTCTTTTCAGGGGCGCAGTCTGGCTCTAATCAGGGAGCCGCAGGGCCGACGCACTGCACTCAATTATTCACTCATTAGTCAGCAAACAGGAGAGGCCACTGAAAGCTTCCCTGCATGCTACTGTTCACAGAGCACGTCCCTGTCTTTGTCTTTTCATCGCTCTGTCACTTAACAGACCTGCAGTGTACTTGTTGTTACATTTTATAGCTTGTTTAAGGGTTTCCAAACCATTGCTTCCCAACTTGGGCAGTACAAGAGAAAAGGAGCCTTCGTGATTAGAAATGCCCAAACAGTAATGGATATTAAATGGCACTGCCGGCCAAAAGCACCATCTGATGGCCCTAAATATGAACAATGCATTTTCCCCTCTACTTATTTTCACAGCACTTGGAGACTGCCAGAGTCCTATTTTTCTGTTTTTGTTTGTTGTTTTAGTTTTTTTATATATCTTCCACACCATCCCAACTATTCAACGGAATACAGCTAGACAGTCTTGCCCTTAGCAACAATGAGATTCCCAACACAGACAAAATCAATGACTATAACTCAATGGGTTTTAAGGGAGCAAAGTACTGTTGGTCATAATCGTTGGCTAAATTTCCTGTCACCATTTGGCTCCAAATGGTGTCTGCGTGCCATAGCCAATACCGCCTGTGGAAATTGTTGCTACATAGTTTGCCCCTCTTTTGATTCTGCCACTCATTTTGGCATGGTTTAGTGAACCCCATAGGAACCAGTTGAACAATGGACAACGGAGGATGTGTTCTGGGCTGTCTGAAGCACAGCCTCTTGAACTATGGGTCTGGAAAAATATCTCAGCGCCCCGTTAGTGTTATTTATTTATTTATTTATTAACTGCTGAACCTAGAAATATACCCATAGGGGAAGATCAACAGAAAAAATAAAATAAAAAGGGAAAGATCACTTTACATTTTGGATATACATACAGATCCTCCCTTGTCTCTTTGTCTTTTGCATGAATTTATCATTTTGACACAATTCATTGTACAAAAATGTAAAACAACACAAGCTTTGGGATTGTTCTACATGGTGTGCTATCGGTCAATGAAGAACTAAACACCGGCTACAAGATGGGACGCATGGAGTTAGAAAAAATGGCCTACCCAACACATAGTGTAGGCCCAAAAAGTGTCCTTGTTTTCTGGCTCCATAGACGCACAGGCTTTAAGTAAAAGGTTTGTCACACAAGAAAATAGCTTAAGGCTCTAGCTTGAGAAAGAAGTTCATAACCTGCTTTTAAGGGTTTGAAACTCCTCCAGACACCAGGGCCAATTGCTGCCTAAGAATTGTTGTGATTGTTGGGTTATTGAACTTCATCAGAAGCACTCTTGGGCCTTAGTACTGAGCCCCAGCCTGTTCTTGGTGTTGAAGCTGTGTTGCATTGTTATATTTCTACGAAAAATGACTGCTGCTTTCTAATTGTGTTGATGCTTCATGCACATAATTTATTAGCGTTAATACTACAACAGCAGGTTTGTACACATTTTTGGTGATACGGATTCATCATAGAGGGTGACATTTTGATAAAGCATTATACCTTTGACGGTTTAAAGTAGGTGTGTTTACAGTATGGCATTATCTTTTCTTTTTTATTTAAAGTGGATATAGCTGCCTTTTTTTCGCCTGAATGAATGCATTGCAGTCCTAAGCGTATTCATCATTATTATTCATCTACATTCACCTGCCTGATCTGTCTTCTCTGAGGTCGTCATGCCATCATTAATTAGCGTCAACTCTTAATGTCAAGTCTCACAAACTCACTGTCTTTATCTTTCTTAGTTTTCCCGTCTCTCCACCCGGCGTTCTCTCTCCCCTCGGCTCACTCCCTCTGTCTCTCGCTCCCTCCTGTGCATTCACCTGCACACCCTTCACAACAGAGCTGTCAGCAAGGTGTGCGTTTGTGCATACGTGTGTATGTGTTTGTGTGTTAATGAAACTGACAAATCCACTCTTGGTACTCCACCCACTCCAAACCAGACCTGACAAACAAATGAAATATGTATGCTCAGCAAATAGTTTCCTATAAGCTTTTCCAGAAAAGTACACTTTAAGACTGACAAACAGCTCTCGGTGTTTGGCTGCATGCTTGTCACATTGTACCGTGCATTATTTGTAGTTTGCCTTTATTCAAGGGTCATAACAAAAAAAGGAGATGAGATCAACCATCACCAAACCAATGTTCTTGTTTTCATATATTTCATGGGCCAGACGTGCCTTTATTGTAGAGTTATAAAGAGTGTATGACACTACCTGAAATGCCCGACACCGTAGGCTTTTAGCTTGAACCACTGAGCTATCCTTGGCCCACCAAACATCATTTTTGAAAATGTTGGAAGTTGCTGGGAAAATCAAATGATTATCATATTTCTAAAAGAAAAATACACATATTTAAAGTATATCCACATACAGAACAAGGTACTACAACCAGAATAAAGGTTTTTCTTTAGCTGCAAAACACGTTGAACAATAACTGTTGGAATGATATTGTTCCGAGCTCGTACATTTGCCAGCACAAGTTCATTTGCCACAAGTTGTGAAGTAGAATTTAAATTCATAACTGACAGCCACTCTTCACAAGTGTTGCACTTTACCAGACACATGCAAACAGGTACACACTTCTCCATAGCTGATCTCAGCAATGGTCAGAATCATTCTAAATGTTATTAATAATTTCAATGTATTTTCAACATTTATATGTAAAATAACTGCAATCGTGGAAGAATATTTATCCAACAGATTAAAGGTCAGAAAATTGGGCAGGTTCAGAAGTACAAGGAAAATTAAAGTAAGACAAATAATTAATCTTTATAAAAAGATATCTGCATATGAATGCCAAATATGTCAACAGGACAATATCTGTAGTCCAGTTTTAGTACGAGTTGTATTGCCCAATTTGTCTTTGTTGTGTTCAGGATAACTGTTCATCTAGAGACCGAAAAAAAACAATGAGCTTTTTTCCAACAACAATTTAGTATTTATTCGATATCTGTTCTTTGAGTTTAGACAAAGAAGTGATCAATCCACTCTCGTGCCCAAGTTGCTACGTAATAGGACTGTAGACAATGAGCAGCGCAAGGAAGAAGAAGTCTGATATGGCCCTTTAATCAACTCAATCCACTTGAACCCAAAACATATATTTTTGCTGCCCCTAATATGCGATGGGTGCTTGGATGGAACAAATACGCACAGCAAATGAATACATGTATTTGTTCTGAAATGTTTATCTTTTATTTTACAGTTAATCCCATGATTTCATATTTTCAGTCATAAATATGCCACATTCACAGATGCTCGACACACACTCATGCTCACACGGAGAGCACTCGTCTGTATCCAAACATAAATACACACTCCCCTCTGCTATGCCGTGTCAAACACCTGTGTGTGTGTGTGTGTGTGTGTGTGTGTGTGTGTGTGTGTGTGTGTGTGTGTGTGTGTGTGTGTGTAAAGGCAATGCGGAGGTCATGTCTAGCCCCACGGCCGTTCATTAAAATGCGTGTGTTTTGGGGAATGTGTGTGCATGTACTTGTGGGTTTGTTACTGACCTATTCACATAACTGTTTACATAATTGATGAATATGATAATGACACAAGCTGGCACTCTGCTCATGTGGGCATTTGTGTGCACACTCGGGTGTGTGTGTTTGTACACCGCCCGCCTTAACCTGCCATCAGGCCCTGGGGCTGGTTTTGTAGGCCCCCTATTTAAACAACAAATCAAAGTCATTTATAGCCTCGGCAGGCTCTGTGATCGCACTTCTCCACTCTGCTCTACGCGCCTGGTCCTCTCCTCCAGATGAGTGACGTATCGGGCCTCCCTCATGTATTTGTCCGGTTGCCGTTGGCTCCCCTCCACGTAGCAAGTCCTCGTCGTCCTCTCCATCTCCTCCAACAGATAATGTCCCTCCTGTCTGTTTTTCCTCTCCTGCTACTCCATCGCTATCAGAACCAGACGGCCTACTTGGCTCAGAGCAGTGGCGGCGCCAGGGTATGGCAGGGGTAGGCTACAGCCATACCAAGAAATGGCTTAGCCCTACCTTAGCCTGACCATGAAAAAGTATGTTAAAGTAAGCATGTTGAGAACAGGGATTGCGAAAATCTACCAGTCGTGTCCACAACACATAAACTGATCCTGCTGTAACAACAAGTGCACGTTACTGACGCAATATGGTTGAGACCATTCGGGCTTATGCTAGAGGGGTGCAAGGAATAGTCTAAGTAGTGGGGGAGTTTTATACACTAACGGCCCCTACACACGGCGGCGTGCGTTGCCGCTTGGCGGTGGGCGTGTCTTGAGCTTGGGGAATCAACGCGAGCAGCTCGACCAACAACCAACCACATGAATGTCCCGCCCCGGACATACAAAGCAAAGCATTCATGCTACATCCATGCTGGCTAAATATACTGTGTATGCTTGCTAGCTGTCCATTCAAACGAAGTACACTGGATATAAACTCCCCAAACAAGCAAAAACCTACCAGTTTCCCCCACTGTCTTTGCCACCTCCCCCCATGCCTGGCTCCTCCGGTTTGTATCCCTGTATGTTCCCTACCGCCACGATCATTTTCTCCTCCTTTTGTTGACATATGGGAAATAACTGCGGTCTGGCTCTCCCAACATACACCCGGTTTGATTGGCTACTGCTTGTACTGTCAGATTTACATACGAGGGATTTGATTGGCTGACGCCTCCGTCGAGGCGGCAAAAGTAGAACATTGCTCTACTTTTGCAGCGAGCACCTCGAGAGAAGCTACGCTTTGCTCCCACAATGCAGTTCGGCGAATCGTGACGTCACCCCATTCAAAGTGAATGGGCAGAAGCGTTGAAGCGGCAACGCACGCTGCCGTGTGTAGGGGCCGTTAAGGTGTGAAAATTCTCTCGCGTTATAATATCAGCGCGGCCGCGGTCAGATCAAAATGCCTCCGAATGCAATTTGAATGTCTATGTTTGAATAAACCTACAGCCAATCAGAGCAACGAAACGTTGAGTCTGCTGCGTCATGCATTACGGCCCGTCCACACAGCGGCGGGCGCTGACGCTTGCCGGCGGGCGTGTCTGAAACTCGACCAACAACCAATCACATGAATCTCCCGCCCCTGACACACAAGCAGCAGTTTGATTGGCTAGAGCTTGTACTGGCATATGATTCGATTGGCTGGCGTCAAAAGTTGACCATTGCTCAACTTTTGCAGCGAGCCACGCCAGCTACGCTCCACGTCGCTTCCCACGATGCATTTCGGCTAAAAGTGACGTCACCCCATTCAAAGTGAATGGGGAAGCGTCAACGCACGCCGCTGTGTGGACGGGCCGTTACTCATACATCACGTTCACAGTGAAAAGTCCCCAAACTCGCGCTGAGTAAATTGCAGACAGACAGTAGAACTTCTAGGAGTAATTGTATATTTCGGATGGATAGATTTGTTCTTAAACGCCCTCGCATTGAGGTACAAGTCGAACAGGTGCCAGAGTCACATGACCCACCTGAAGAGTGAATAGTGAGTTTTGAATATATTTTTGTAATAATGGGTCATTTGAAAAAGTGTTTTGTATGACAATAGAGACACAGGCCACCTGTTGTGTGCTGTGTCTGACTCTCTCTGTTTACCTGTGTCTGACTGTGTCTCTCTCTCTGTCTGTCTCTCTCCCTCACTCTCTCTGTCTCTCTCCCTCTCCGTGTCAATTCTATATGCCAACTTTTCTTGTTTCTGCCGCTGCGTAGCATGTTGTAACAACGTGGAATTAGCAGAATAGGCTATTGTATTGTTTAACTCACACCTGTTGCTCTCGATGTAATTTAGCTGATAAAAGGAGACTAATAAAAGCTAATAAAAGCCTCACGTGTGGCGTTTCACTGTCAAGGGGTGCGATATAGCGTGTATGTAATTTATATTACAAATACTGACTTGAGCCCACCACTGTATGAGTTAGCCCTACCATAGATTACCCAACAAAAATACTCTGGCGCCGCCACTGGCTCAGAGGCCCCACGGCCGGCACCGCTGCCGCTCGGTACAGAACTCATCTGTCCTTCCTCCTCATCCAGGCCTACAGGTTGAAAATAACCTGTAAGCTTCGGCATTTTTTGTAATAGCTGCTTGTCTCGAAACTGCTTTTCCCTCAACAATTTCCTTTTCCGAGCGCCACTCTCAAACTTTTTCTTCTCCGACATTTTCTGCTAAACAACCTACATCTCAATCAATCAATCAATGTTTATTTATATAGCCCAATATCACAAATGTTACATTTGTCTCAGTGGTCTTCACAGTGTGTACAGAATATCAGTATGACAATACGACACCCTCTGTCCTTAGACCCTCACATCGTACAAGGAAAAACTTCCGGAGAAAACCCACAGTTTAAAGGGAAAAATGTGAGAATCTGTCACTCAATCACTCGCAATTTGAATACGTCACATGTGAAACATATTCTCATTCTGATTGGCTGTTAAGTGGTGCCCACTGACTGTTTCGGAGTCATCATTTTTGAGAAAAATCTCTGGAATCCATCGATCTGATTGATTAGCGGAGCAAATGATCAAAATACTACGGAGGTAAGATATTTTCGTTTGGATTACTGGTCTGGGGGAAGCTCACGAGTGTGTGTGTGTGTGTGTGTGTGTGTGTGTGTGTGTACGTCTATGGTATACGTGTGTGTGTTTGTGTATTTTTGCGTTTGTGTGTATTATGTTTATTTCCCGGGTAAAACACTCACGAAAAACACCAGCTGTTGTTATGCCTGCTGTGATGTCGTTACTCCGTTCTCCGCTTGTAATTATGACGTTACAAGCTTCAAAGTTGTATTTATCATCTGAATTTGCCGAAACAAGTTTAATATTCTGAAAGCACAAGACTTTGTTTATTTGAAACCAGATGAAAACAAAATGGAACGGACCCTGTCGTGTTATCTATGATTACTATACGCCTTACATTCATAATTTCAGCGGAGGGAGGGGGAGCGGCGCTGCGGAACAGCAGAGTGGTGAGGGAGAGCCGTCATCTTCCCTTTACAAGCTTCAAACATTTATTTATCGTGTGATTTTGGAAATAAAAGATTCATATTCTGAAAGCCAAGACTTTGTTTATTTAAAATAAAAATAAAACACCCGCAATTAAAAAAATTGGCTCATGATAGGCCCCCGATCTCCGTAGGCCCCTGGGCAGCCCGTGCATTAAGGTGGCCCTGTGTACACGTTTGTGTGTGCTGGATGATCATGGCTTAAGCAGAGGATGCCCAAGTCCAGTCGCACGCCCATCGTCTTGGTAATGACAGTGTGACCATTGACTGCACTTTGTTGTGTTGGCAGGCAGACGGGGGGCCAGACAGACAGACAGGTAGACAGACATTCTGACAGCATATGGTGCAAGACAGGAGACCTGTGAACCCATGTGGTAGTTCCAAACACACATATATGTCTCTTTCTCTCCCTCTCTCTCCCTCTCTCTCCCTCTCTCTCCTCCCCCTTGGCATATGTTGTGTGTGGTTGGCTATGCGCCACATGCCGATCCGATGCCCTCGACACTGCCGGGGCTTCGTGCCACCTGTGCCACTCTCTTCCACAGCAGCCCCCCAGCTCCCAATACATGCACACAAGCTCTCAGTTTGCACCTGTGTCTGAGGGAGAGGATTTCCAACAGGAGAAGCACAGGCCTTATTTTGTTAGTTTAGCAACCAATCTGAAAGATTTTCTTTTACATAAAGTGGTCTTAAAACATCTTAGATTGACCAGGCTTGCGTTTAAATACGTTCTACTTTTCAGATGTTGTATGAAGGTGACATAGACCTGGAAAGTATTTTTCCATTTTTCTTTTCATGTTCTCTTATTAGAATCAGGTACTGGCGGAGGAATTAAAATCAAGGTGAAAATAAGTTCAAACTGATTTCTTTTGAAATGTTCTTGGTATTTTACAAGATGATTTGATGATGTTCACATATTCACCAAAACATAACATTCATCCATCCCAGGATGTATCTTTAGGTCATTCAATTATATATTGAATATGTTCACAAAAGGCAGATTTGCTGTGCATTATCCATCAAAAAGCAAATAAAGCAATGCAATATCAGAAAAGGCTATAGTGCAAAGAAATACATTATTATGCATAAGAGTACTCCCTGTGCCCTGTGTAGTGATTACACAAGTTATGACTTTGACCAATGTAATGACAACATCTTATGCAAGTTGTGTTGTGGCCATATCGTTTTTTGATTTATACCCATGTATGCTGTACTCAGTGTATACTCAGTGTTTTCCAACTCACAAGCTGGCCAGGGTATTCCTAACACTAAATGTCTCATGCACAACATTGTATTTATATATTATACTTGAGATGCATACCATCTCAACAAATAAAACCTATCAATTCAAGCCAAACACACCCTCTTTCTGCAATTGTGTTTACTGGCATATTTATTTATTTCTTGTGTTTACAAGTTTGTAAACATACATGGACATTTAAACTACACACATATTAGTGGAATCAATTATGATGGTATTTTCCTAAGCAGCGTTGCCACAGGAAAAAAATCCATATCACCCTTATCATCTAGTTTTTGTCGTGTGTATTTATTCATTCTTGGGACAAAATGAAAAAGAAAGTTGAGTTTTAAGAAAAACTGCATATAATTTTGGTGGAAAAAGGGTATTACTAATTCATGATTTTCCACTCTTATCATACACACTAAAGCCGGTGACATATTTCTGGTTCTCACTTTCTGCTGATTTCAGGTCGGAAATAGTGTGAGATAAAGAGATAAAACAACAGAGCTGCAGGTTGCAAACTGGGCAGCTAAACAAAAAAAGGAACAAACAGACTGTTATCTTACACACACTGTGGTCTGTCAGAAACACACATGCACGTGTACACAGAGTAACTTCAGGCTACACCTTTACTTTGTTCAATCGCTGTGTTGTGGAATAAACTCTGGCGGGCCCACATACAGCGTAACGCAGCAGGCATTTAGTCGTTCTTCAGTGGAAACATGATTCATCTGGCGAGCCTCATACAGCCACAAGGATATGTTTATTTTATCTTCTGCCTATCTTCATGCTCATATACTGACTGAGGGGGTCTGACCTGCCATTTTGTCATCATCTGTCAACCCCACGCTGTAAACACTAAGTGTTCCAGATAAATCCGAGCTAATCCCCAAATTCTCAGGTCAGCTACCACAGCTGACCCACACACAAATGCACACGCACACACACATTCCCAGGCCAGGTTAGCGAGCTAGGCGGGAAGTAGCACACCTGACCCCACTCTGCTGTTTCCCAAGCCGCGCCATGCCAAGACTAAAGATTACCTTTTTACACACGCTTGACCAAACACACACACATTTCGTCCCCTCTCGGATTCAGTCAGAATCTATCAAACCCGTTTGGTTGGGCTGGCACTACCACACCTGACACACTCACACACACTCAGGTGTCCCTGCGCTAGTCTCAGTTGGCCGCAGGAATCTGTAGAGAGTTAATTGCCTCAGCTGTTAGGTGAGTGGACTGAATGTAAAATGGACATGAGCCAGGATAAACTGAATGAGGGCTGAATAAAAAAAATGGTTGGTGAGTGAAAAACAAGCTAATAAGAGAAACACAGGCTTCAATATGGCAGCACATACAACATTAGTTGTGTAGGCACTGTTCCTAAATCGACCAATTAGTTGTTTAATTTACTTTTTTAGATCCCTTGGCACATAAATGTCACATATGACATGAAGGGTCCAATAATGTTCCGACGGATGCCCATCATAGAAAAATTTATAACAAAAAAAGAAATACAGTTATAAAAGTTTAATTTGTTCTTTACCTATACAATAGTTTCACCAAACACTGTAGCATAGGCAAAAACAATTTGTTCAGTTAGTAGGAATAATTAAAATATCAATTATAACATTTGCACTTAAAAACAAATTACCAAATTACTACAAGCCAAGCAAACATAATACCAAAGAAAGTAACATGCACACAAAAACAACAAAGGTACATGCCTTATTCTCTTGATATTGCCGCTCTAACCACACTTGTGTTATTGACGCCTGTATGCACACATTACGATGTCCTTTATTGCAATCTATTCAATGCAAAAAATGAATTTTAAAATCTAAATAAAAAATTATATTTTAAGTGGAAACCTGTCTGTTTTTATTTAGCTTCATATGGCTAATTATCTTGACATCTAAGATAAAGCAAAAACATTTAGAAAAATCCATGATAATAGAGAACATCTGACAGACATTGGTTCTTTTTGTATTCAACTGCAATAGCCTTGTTTAGAGGGGCCTACATTTGCTTGTTGATGGTAAGAGGCCATACTACATGTCTTTGGTACCGTTTTTTTAATTGAGAGCAGAGAATTACTAGTTTAGTTGTGTGTTTGTTAGCACATAGTTATGCACGAACAATATGCACAATATAAGGCAACCATATTATAATATATAATCAACACTCTTCCTAATGTGTCGTTTAAAATGGTTACCTTTGAGAAAGGCCTATAGTGTTCCATAACAACCTCTCTCCTCTATTCTTGCTATGTGGTGTCTCTCATTTAATTTTTCTCTCACTTCAATCTGACTTTCTTAGGCTGTCTTTTAGGTACAGAATAAATTCCTCCTACAGACACATAAACAAAGGTGGACACGCATGGAGAAGCATCACAGCTTAGAGGCACTGCTCAACCCCTGTGGGCCACCATCCAATTACACAACCCGCTCCAGCAGCTCTGATTTATCAGCCAATTAGAGAAGTGGACAGGAAAAACATTACACTCATAAATAAAAACTGAAAGTCTATCAAAATTGGTCAATATAAAAACATAAGACCGTAAACTTTATACGTTGCAATACAGTTTATAGAAGATGGAAATCTGTAACCTGCTCCAGCCTAAAAGTGCTACTGCTATAAATATCTCTATATACATTTGCATACATCCATTTTGTAACCACTAGGAGCAAAATACTCCAACAAAAGAGTTTTGCCTCTCATTGGATATAAGTCTTTATGGTTAACGTTTGGATTTGCAAACACCTTAGAGCATCCTAGTAGATAAATAAGATAAATAAAATATGACTACTTTTAATAATTCTAATGAAGAATTGGAACAACAATATTAGGATATTCATAGACCTTTTTCTAAGAAAATAGAACAATAAAATCATAGCGAGCACACATAAATGACAATAATTTACTGTTGCCTTTCTCAAAGCTTTTTTCATTTTTATTGGACAATTTGTGATGTTTAAAAGAGAAATAACATTTGTATTTAATTACTATGTAGATTATTTATAGACATACAAGTATTTCTATTTTTCATTCATTTTGAACACTGTGAGGATTTTGGATACCAAAAACCCAGTTTATTTACAAAATATTGCTGAATTAAGCATTGAAAAATAACTCAAGCACCTACAAATCATCAAAAAGGCTGAAGTGAAATTGGTAAATGTTTCCCCTCCCCAATCATTTATCTGTGTTGGCTTGCTTGTTAGCGAACATTAGTTATAGCTAAATGTAGCAAACGCAAGTACTGTCAATATGCCGCAATTGTATCACCCTTCTAGATATAATGTTGGGTCGGCTATGGGAAACTTCTGAACATGACTACACTGGAAGTCAGCTTTAAAACATAAAACATGTAATTTCTATGACTAAAACTAAAAACAACCGTTTAAACTAATCTATAAAGAGCAACACTTTATGTGTCTAGTTTTGCCTGTCAACTAATTGCTAACTGCTAAGCTAACTTTGGCTGAATTTCCCCTTTGCCAGTGTGACTGTGAAGCTAACAACGTGGGTAAATCATCACGGCATGAATGCAGGATTGTCCAGGTAATTTTCTTTTGTTTTTGTCAACACTTTAGCTATTCATTTAAAAGCTAATGCTCTTAGGAACTCAAAGTTTAGATGACAATAGCTCAGTGCTTAAGCTAATCAACATGCTACATCTTGTTAGCAGTGGCAGGATAAACTCAGGTAGGCCTATAGCTATATTGTAAATGATGGCTTGATTTAGTTTTAAAGAAATATATGTCTGTACCATTATGAACAATATAAAGTAGGCTACATGGCTCTTAAAAAACAAAATGTAAAACATTCTCAATGTTATGTGTGTCTGTGGTTTCGAAAATGTCTCCCTTGAAAAATATTTTTTTTTTTAAATGTATCAACCATAGGTATCAACCTCTGTACAGAACAAATACACACTACACACACCAGTGAGCATGCCACCCTCCAGTGCAGTGAACATTTATATAATAAAGTATTGTACCGTACTGTACCGAATCATGAAAATGCTGAGATCAGTGCAGGTTTTGTTGTCAATCACTTGCTAACTTCCATGGACGCAAATGCTACAAAAAGGAATGTGTCCGGAATGTAAGTGCGTTTGTCCGAGTATCTGAGGAAAAATATCTGAAGAAAAATGTCCGAACCTTGACCTGAAACTTTTCCTATACCTTACTTTTTCAATTTCCATCATTGTTTCCTTTATTTTCATTAGCCAAAAGTGACATCTCCAAATCGCTTTATACTAGGGTCAAGCAGTCAAAAACCAAAAAAGATTCAAATAATAATTGATCAAATTAGCTTTTTAAAAGACTAATTGTCGCTTTTAAACCAATTCCAACATCAAATGGCAACCACAAAGAATAATATTGTTGGTTCAAAGCACTGGCTAAATGGTTATTATATATATATATATATATATATATATATAAAAAGCAGGGAATCAATATTTCCACAGAGATCAGTAAATATGATATAAATAGTAAATTATGCAGTGTGTGAAACAAACACAGAAAATAAAATCATGATGACAATCAGCGAGGCAATTCAAGAATGACAGGGTCACATAACGTGTCCGATAAGACCCAGACACATCATGACGTTTTCATTACTCACACATATCTCACACTCAGAGCGCTCATTACCCTCTCAACATGCCTTTCTGTCTGCTCATTAGGTTTATGTGTGTTTGTACCCATCACAGTAACGTTTCTCTTCTCGCTCTGCCTCTCTTTTTATACAACATACCAGGGGAGTCAAAGTATCATACCAACACCTCAGCCGATACACACTAAAGTCACACACGTGGCAGAGCACACACATGCACACACACAACCATTTATTTCAAGTTAGTGATGGGTCTCTCTGATAGGCCAACTGCTAGACTTAAAATAGACACACCTCTTACAGCATATCAGCTGACAGCAAGCCAAGCTGACACTGAGCAGTAATTCACCTTCACTAAATCAAGACTATATGCTTGTTGGTCTTCTTAGCTGTAGAAGTAGTAAGGAGATGCTGACAATCCTTTGTAAGCTGCAAATGTGTTACCTTTTTAGTGTGTGGTCTGAATTCACTGTGATTAAAAAAATAATCTCAACAGTAAAGCTTGAAACAAAACTACACTTTGTTTTAATAGAACATTTTCACTAGCTTCAGATATGCGCATTTTGAATTTTGAACAAACAAACTCATGCTCCTGAAAACATACTGTAACATTGCTTTGTTTCGTATTAGAGGTTTGTCAGTGCTTACTTATTGCAGCAGCATCTATTATATCCAGCCACAAAGGATAATGAACAGCACTAGACACCTGTTTGTTTCCCTGTGTTTTCTCGCTTGTAACTGTGTGGATAACTAATTGAATAGCAGGGTGACTCAGTAAAAAAAACAAAAACATTCATGTCTGAAATATTTCTGGATTCTGACATGTCTCTATACTCTCCTGTTGGAAAATGACAGGAAACCAAACTTTTCTAAAAAAATATCTACACTGGGTCCTAAATTAATAATAATTAAACAGTTTCACAGTTTATCAGGCACTGAATACATCTGATCTTCTTCTATCTCTATACAGCAGTTAAACATCATAGTCGTGTGTATATAGCACTGAATACAGAGCTGGGCTTTTTGTCTTGTGTAAATGATGATAATAAAAAAAAATGTGTGGCATTTCTTGAACACTCAAAATAATTTCAATCACTGAATAGAGAACTGATTGCCGTGATATGGGTTTTTCAATAGCATGTGATAAACCACAAACTTCCTGAATCAAAATGAAACTTCAGAACGCAGACATTGTGAAGAACAAATAGAACTGGCACATCAGTGTTCAAGCACAAAGGTTGGATTTGAAATGTTTGTTGAACTGTATTTGTTAATCATATCAGTGGTGCATGAGTGGGCATGTGGTCAGATATTATCCATCTAACACAGCTAATGCATTTATTCACAGTTCAGTGAATAATTGAATCATATTGTTGTACTGCCACTTCTACAATAGTTATATTACAGGGTTTTGCTTTTATTCTATGCCCTTAAACTTTGAAAAAGAGGGCAACAATCGCCTGAAGCTTTGCAATGACTTTGCAGAATCATACAAACACATTTTCTTTACATTACTAAACATAACTGCCCTTAAATGTCTTTTGCCACCAGAAGATTGTTTTAGAAAAGTAGGCCTGAACAAGTTGATCACTGCAGTTTTTATAAGCCCTACTCGTTGCACTAGCTTTTTTTGCGGATGTACACGTCAGCTGTGGCAGGACCCTAGATAGAATGGAATTGGGAGGGATGAAACCCTCTTTAATGGTCACACATACAGAGCACACAGCACACAATGTGTTCTCTGCATTTATCCCATCCTAGCACCAGGAGTCTAGTACCAGGAGCAGTGGGCAGCTATTGCACAGCGCCCGGGGAGCAATGGGAGTGAGGGGGGAAGGGGATGTCCGTTGCCTTGCTCAAGGGCACCACGGCAGGGCAGGAGGTGAACTGGGACCTCTCCAAGTAGAAGTCCACACTCCATATTTAGGTCTGGTCGGGGACTTGAACCGGCGACCCTACGGCTCCCAGTCCAAGCCCCTACTGACTGAGCCACTACCTGCAGAGTTACTGCATGTTTGTACCACAACACAGAATACTGATCAGTTGTATAAATATTTACGGTAGTAACGTGTTACCAGGCATTTTCAAATCCCCTATAACATTGTTTATTTAAAAAGCACTTCTGCCAGCGCCGATGGTGCATTCACATGCTGCTCAAATGGCCCCATTTCTCGAGTTGGGAAGTCGTTAATTTGGCCAACTTTGGTATATTGTAACTTGGAAACAACATGAATGCCACAAAGAAGATGTGTAGCATTTTATTGTGCTGGGCTTTCATGTAACAAGTTGATAACTGTTCAGAGTTGTTGTCCTGACTTGAAGGGTAACTCTTTACACTTTATCACAAATGGCCTATTTCGCAACATTAAGTGAAACATCATTTGTGTATCCGCCTCTTGATTTAGGTTCTTCCTTTACCCATGCCCCACACTTCACTCCACTAAGTTTCATTGACACGAGATGGTGGTTTATCCATAATCCACCTTGATTAGAGACAATCAAACCAACAAACATAACAAACATGGCAAAGGTAACACTTTCAGGTGATGTTTTCAAGGATGTTAAACAAAACTCAACAACGTTTTATCAAGTTAAGCTCACTTTGTACACTGTCAGGGCTTTCTTATAGCCACATCCATGCCATTTTACCTGCATGCCAATCATTGATTGATTGATGCCAAATTAACTGTTCTGATTTGTTGTTTTGAGCATACAGTCAGCCTAAGCAGTCTGCATTGGTGCTACTACAATATGAAGCTTCTGGCCTTGGAAAGTTGCCTGTTTGCAGGGTAAATAGTGGAATAACGACAACGCAACAAGCTACACACTACAGCCTAATCTAGCTGGACGGCTTACATGCTTGTATTTTAATTGGTTAAGCTAGTATGTTGCTGGAAGACGTTGCATTGGGCCGCCTCAAAGGTTGAACCGTGATCAAGTATTTTGTCAAAGCCATGAGCAGCGTCACCCATGAGTGAGGAGGCTGCCATGTGTCTGAATGCGACCCCAAATCAGAACAGAACGGCTGGTTTGTGTATAACCTTGGTCTCAATGTCACTCACCAGCCTCATGCTTCTCCACAACCCAACAGCCCTCCCCTCTTCCTCCGGCCCACCACACCACCACCAGCAGCCCCCACCCTCAGTTGTGTTTGAGCTTCTCAGCAGGGGGCCTGCAGTTCCAGAGATATGTGGGGGTGGCACGTATGTGTGAATGTGTGTGTGTATACGTGCATGCGTGTGTGTCTGTGCACAGGCACGTGTGTGTGTGGCCTTTCGGCTTCTCCCTGGATGTGCTAATGTGATAATTGAGTATTCCAAGTTCTGCCTGCGACTGTGTCACCATGCACAGAAACACACACTCGGGGACACACAAACATCACACAGATAGTTTGTCTCAGAATAGCTTTCTCACTTCTTGATGACATTCTTCAGCCTGGGTGTTGAGTAGTTAGTAATAACACACGCAGAGATTAATCGGTTCTTTATTTGGATCTTTTGTGCTTTAGAGTTGTGAGTCACGTCATCTTAGACATGTAGATTAAGTTTGATATGGTTCATAAGACATGTATGAAAACATGGTAAATTATTATTCAACAGCCAGTTAATATATCATTAAAAATTGAATAATTAATCATTTTCACATGAAAAAATGAAAACAGAGAAAGTTTAAAGCAAACTGGTTATTCCTACAAATTGAACATAATGTGCTCGATCCCTAATGTTCTCCCCTCTTTCTGAACTGTGTCACTGCAGGAGGATAACACAGAAAGCTGTCTTAAGTGCACCGAGGGACCGGTGAGCAGCATCTAGAGACCGGAGTCTGAGGAGTGGTGAACTGAAGAGCTGATGCGTTCAGAAGCCAGTAGGTTAAAGCTGTACTCTGAGGCTCCAGGCAAACACATCACAGGCACAAGAGAAAGGCACTCTCTTGCTTTCAATATTGATCACTTCTCTCACACACACACACACACACACACACACACACACACACACACACACACACACACACACACACACACACACACACACACACACACACACACACACACACACACACACACACACACACACACACACACACACACACACACACACACACACACACACACACACACACACACACACACACACACACACACAAACACACACACCATGTCAGAGAAATCAATGAACAGACACATTCTGCTCGTGTTTGTGAGTTTGAGAGTGAGTTGATATGCATGGCTGAGGAGACAAGTTGAAAAGTTGAATTCCAGAAAGTTCTGTGAAGATTTTTAACACACCATTGTTGGAAAGAGGAGGAGAGGAGGCGTAAAAGGAGGCGTTGTCGGAGGGAGAAGAGAGGAGGGGATTAGGGTTGGCGGTTCGCTGTCGAACCAGCATCGATACAACGGCAGCATTTGCCTAATCCCCTGGTAATGGGAGCTTAGCGGCCTCCTCGGACACACAAACACTCCCACTGCCTCCTCCTCCGCTCTGCTCCTCTCTTCTCCTTTCCTGCCCTCTTCCCTCCTCATTTACATAACATTAGAAACATTAAGGCGCCTCCAACAAGGCCCCATTATGTGTGTGTTGGTTTTGGGTCCCAGTGCGTCGGCCCCAAGGCTTTGGAGAGGAGCAGAATGAGTCAGGACATCACAGAGGCTTGTCCACGGTTTTGTCTGCTGGAGATGGTTTGTGTGCTTCTAAAGGACTTGTTGAAAAGAGAAAGACGGGGAGAGAAAGAAGGAGAAAGTGATTCATGCTTTTCCGAGTGTCCAGAGCGGGTGCTCTGATTGCAGATGTGAGCCAAAAAAAAGAATCTGCTGCAGCATCCTGAGAGTACAGCTGCAGCTTAGATAGGTGGTGTGTGTTTTTCTGATCATTAATTAGGCTGGAGTGACATAAACAAGCTCCATGGCAATGAGGATTCATGGATGCTTCTTGGCACCAGAGTTGTTTTTCAAAGCTGAAGTTCAGACATCAAGGTGACAGCACTGATCAACACAACTTACTACTCACCTAACAAAGCCACTGTTTACTCTGCCACGCATGCACCATAAAACTATTCAATTTACCATAAACAGTCAAATTCTAGCTTCAAGTTTGATAATGACACGTTATGGTATATTGTGCAAAAGTGCTGTGAGATAGATCTCTTTAAATAAAAAATAAAAATCATAAATATAGTATTTCATGTTAAAATATCAAAATGCTTCGATAAAAAACAAACCCATTAAATGTATTAATATATCTTGGAAAAAATGTAATCCTATTACTGGCATAGCCTGTAGCCATTATTTGTACCAAAACATTATAGAAGATGCCAATTAGATTGATGAATAGATTATCGCTGTAAGCAACCATACTCGAGATACATTTGGAAATTAATAAATGAACAATATATGAAAAAAGCAATTCAGAATAAGCTATTTGACAATCTTATTGTTGCCATTATGTTTTCAGTATTATATAACTAAATGTGGCCCTCTGAGTCTGAGCACACATTTTTTATTTGACATAAAAGTCTAAATCTGTGGCAAACACGGGAACGATTTCCAGTCAGTATAATACAGCAATAACATTTCAGAAATGTACCATGAATAACAAAAATGATTGTATGACTTTAACATTATGCATAAAAGCATTTCTTAGTTCCCTGTTTGGCCTGATCACAGATGCTCAAGCTCGCTAATATCAGTCATTTAGCTCCTCATAAACCGATGCAATTATTATGCTGTCCCCCATGGCTGTTCAGTGAGAACAGACATCAATTATATGGCACACATATTTCATACTGGATCATCATAAAACAATAAAAAAATTAAAGTAGAATCAGGATTTATTTCCTATCAGTATCAAAAAAATGCACAAACGTGCTGTAATTGTGTCTTGTGACATGTGCTAAGAAATACTTGTAACAGTTAAGCTGTTGTAATGTGATGTTTTTTAAATGGATTTAATGTTATTTAATAATCCTGTTAATAACATACATGATAACAACGAATTGTGTCTGAGAATTATAAGAAAATATACTATAACACAGAGAAACAAACTGCAGTGTCACAGTACTGCCATAGACCTCACAAATATCTGCAAAAGTAACAAATTAATCTTCACACTCAGAACCCCGAGTGAAAAGCAACAGTGCTCAATGTTTCTCTGCCTCTTTTAGAACTTTCCCTTCTGCTTCGCTTTCATTTAGTCCCATAGCAGAGTTTTCGGTTGGCTTCAAAGCCCTGTACAGAGCTCGGTTGGGGGCCTTCAAAGCCCCCTGTCTGTCGGCAGGTTTAAGCACAGAGAAAGCTTCTTGTTCTTTAAGGATTTGGCTCACAAATAACGCCCAGCCAGGGCCAAGGCGGCTAGCTTGCACCCTGACAGGATAGTAGACAGACGTCTGCATTTTAGAGATGTGTTTGGAGGCTATTTCTACATCTACCTGAGTGAGTACCTGCTCTGTTTGCTTTTAATCTCTCTTCTGATGTTTTGTGGGCTTACAAACAAAAACACATCTTGTGAATGTTTACAGTAGCTCTAAGAATGTAGCTCTAAGAGACTAAAAAATACATCTAAAATGAGTTTCTCATTTTAAAATGTGGTTTCCTTATTATATTGTAATTTTATGTTTTTTTTTATAAAAAATGCACTAATATTGAAATGTGCAGTAATGCTAAATGTTAGTGCATTTTAAATATCAACGCTGTCTTTATGATTAGTTGTAATCAATATTATCTTATACATTTGAAATGTGATGAGAACAGTGCATTAGCATGGGCCGACACTCGAGCAGTTTACTAGTAGATATAAGGGTTTAAAATAAGTGTTTGCTTAATGCTTATCTTTTCCTGAAGTCATAACAATGATTTTATTATTGAGTTTATTTTACATCCTATACTCCTTAATTAATACTTCTTTAATTTGTGTCATCAGATTGCTGAAAGGATACCTTAACCCTAATGCTAATCATATTAACCCTTTAATATGCCATGGGTCAGAGTGTTTCTATCGTTCAGTTCATGCTACTCGTCACACAAACAAAACAACAGGTATATACAATGAAAAAAGGGAGGAGACACAAACATCCTGTGGCCAATCATTGACGCATTCAAGTCTGGTTAGGAACACTTCTTTAGGGGAGGATTTTTTGACTGTTGACATTCATGCGAAAAAAGGGCCCATTTTGGATTATTATAATTTAAGTGTTATTCTGATGCGTGTCATTTATTCAGTTTATCTGTTTTTATCTAGCTCTCTATTACTTTGAAGCAATTGCACATGTATGCTTCTTTTTGAATTTGCTGGTGATGATAAGATTTGCTTCATCACAGTTATGGGATTAGTTTGCAGTGTTACTGGCCGATAAATTACGGTGTGTGTGTGTGTGTGTGTGTGTGTGTGTGTGTGTGTGTGTGTGTGTGTGCGTGTGTGCGTGTGAGATTTAGTGTGGTCATTGCAATGTTAGGTCTCTTAGATCTGTATAGTTTTGCTGTGCACGATACTGTCATTGTCATATAGTTTGGACACCACATATTATTACAGGTGGTCAACACCACAACCTTTTAAATTAAATAAAACACTCCCATAGGGATCATCAGTTTTCTATTTAGTCAGTGGGAAGATTGATGTCATCTGAGCTTCTGTGTTCAAGCTATATAATGAGAATATTATGTAGTAGACGGCAAGACGGGTAACGAGTGTTATAGTTACTGCAAAGAGTGTGAACTGCCATGCTGCAGCACACACTATTAGCAATAGGAGACAGGGTGTTGGTAATCTCTAATGCTTCATATTAGGAATGACTTTACTGCTGCTTAGATGTTTAAAGATGGAGTTAAGAATCAGACTAGGTTGAGTGCTCAGTGTTAATGCAGCTTGACCTTGTTGTAACCTTGTTTAGTGAGTGTCCTTATTTCATAATAAGTGAGTGTAAATATCTGAAATCTGAATAATATGTTTTAATATGTATAAATCAAAGTCACTATTAACTATATCATTATGCAAATACAAGACAACCCGTGCTGTCAATCTGAGCTGTTTGATTGCTTTTTAAATATATATATATATATATAGTGTATACTATATCTGGGCTGATTATAAGGTTTTTTGGATTTGAAATAAAGTAGCTGTATTAACACAGTGGAGCATCACGTTGCTTCTTATTTCCATGTTGATATTGACTTTGGTCATTTGGCTGCACCTATTTAGAAGTTCTCCACAGTGAGTGTTTACAGGCTGCTGAGGATCACAGGACTCACAGCCTTCTCTATTGCTGCCCTTATTGTGAGGCGCTTTGGATAAGGGCGTCAGCTAAATGCCTAACTTGTCATTGTAAATAGTAGGCCTGCCCACATGTTAGCTCACTAGTCACAGCACTCTTAAAAGAAAGCAATGCCGAGAGGCTGGCCGGGACGAGATCGAAACAGGCAGCCATTATAATCAGTCATTCAGCCTGTTGGAGGAGACATTCACTGTTTGTGGTTTGTTCTAAATTCAAAGGGAACCTCTGTGACCTGCTGGCTTTCACACCGGCCTTAAACCTCTCCGCTCTCCCTCCCTCTGCCTCCACCCTCTTGTCCATCTTTAACTGCAGTCCCTCGTTCTTTCAAAAGTCTCTGTTTTTCTCCCTCATTCTTTGTCCGTCTTTATTTTTTAAATCTCATTTAGAATTACCCTCTCTTCTTCTAAAGACAGACTTTTTCTTAAGTTACTTGAGATTGCTTATTGTCATTATCAATGTTTGTTTTCTTTCATATGCAATATTGTTTCTGAGTTGTGCTTTGTCAAACATTCAGCCGTATCATGAACAGTCTTCTGATTCATCTTTAATTCATCATCGTTCTCAATTGATAAGACTTTTTTTTCTATTATTATTTTCCCAATGATAGTTTTGTTCTTATGTCTCACGGGCGAAAGGTCCGACTTCATGAATCTTTCCTTTAACATTGCGATTCTTGTTTGTGTGTCTCCTTCTTATTTTCTTACTGCATCGTGTAGCTTTGTAAAACCCTCTGAGATGGGATTCGATGTGTTCCCCTCTTTAAATTTAAACATGAACCGGGGTTATGTGAGGAGAATTGTGGGAGTGTGCATCGCATGAATGCTAACCAATGAATGACGCACAGAATAACATTCGCAGTATTTTAGGCGGAGCCATAGAAAAAACTATAACGATGAAGTTCTGACAAAATACGATTGCCGTATTTAAATCAGTATTTACTGAAGAGGGAAAACAGCTTTCAGTTACTTAACTCAGAAATGAACATATATTTCAGGGATTGAAACACGTTTTAACTTAAGGCGATGATACATTATTGCGATTACTGCATCTTTTCTTCTGCCTTACTTCTATTCACAGACTCATTGGAGGGGGGCAGGGACTTGAGGCTTTCCCAGCATGCATTGAGCCAAGGAAAAGGAAACTCCAAAAGCAGGTTGCCAGTGCATCATATGGTGAATATGGATAGACAAACAGTCGCACTCAGGGGCAACTTAGACGCTTCGATCCCCCCGACCTCTGTATGTTTGGGCTGTGGGAGAAAGCCCCGGTGAACACAGAGGGGGGGGTCGTGCCTACTCCACTTTCAAACTTGCTAAATGAGCTAACCACTGAGTCGCTGTGCTGCCCTGTATCATTACAGTCACACCCTGTCTCTGCTCTCTGTGCAGTGTGTGTCACATCCACAGCAGACTGCGGCTCTCCGCTCTCCACTGTGCTAATCCTTTTTATTCTGGCATGTTGTTAGCTCTAGCAGGAAGGAGGGGGGGAGAGATGTGGTGGAGAAAAAAATAGAAACAGTGGAAGAGGAGAGGAGGAAAAGCACCTGGGAAATGAAGAAAGAGAGACACGGAGGAAGAGAGTTCTGTAATTAGTCAAGTTTTGCATTGGTTCATAACTCAGACACACCGTAGAGGAACGTTGCCTGAATCTCTCCCTCCCCCCCGCCCTGTCTGCGTCTTCCTCTCTACCTTTAAATAATGCAGGGGGGAGATGGTTCTTACATACTGAGAAGGTGTCAGCAGACAGTTGTGGGGACGTCAGCAACGGTGCACCTTTACCTAAATGACACACACACACACACACACACACACACACACACACACACACACACACACACACACACACACACACACACACACACACACACACACACACACACACACACACACGCACGCAGGAGCACACACACACGCAGGAGCACACACATCTGTCATCTCTGCGCTTCGTGCTGAGCTAAACTCTGCCACACTGAGTAAATAATAAGACAGGCTTAATGTATGGTATTAAGGGCCCAAGAACGTCAAATTAGTGCAAATGCCACACAATTATACACAAATGTATGTAGAAAAACATAGAAATGGCCATATGAATTCAAATCTACTGCATTAAAAATGAGGCCTTCACAGTTACATGCTTGCGTTTTTTGACAACTCACATGTTTACTCTTCAAAGGAGTTTTGGGTAATGGCACCGATGAGTGACATTAATATAATATATAAATAAATTAAACTTTAAAAATCCATATGCAGTGCTTTATTAACTACATGTTTTGATAAATAAAGCTGGCTGGCATGCTGTGTTTAAAATGTGGTGAGTATTTCACAAAACTTAATATCATTGTAAAATGAATATATATAATTCTAAAGAACAGCATTAGTTAACTTATAATTGGATAATGATTGTATAATTGTCCTGACATTTTGATTAACCTGATTTAAATCTGCACTGTTTACAATGAAATAATCTACCCTTGTTGTTTTAAACAATATTTGAATTTTATAGCATTTATTTTAATTGTATTAGTAATCATTTGACAGGATGAACGAGTAATTCATCATCCAAGTTGTACATCTTTATTTTAGTTTCTCAATTAACGTACATGGATCAGTCGGTGTGTGTGTAAAAATCAAGAGATTATTTTACAGTAGCTACATTTACTGTCAGTCTGAAGCATTCAGGAAGTCCATTTTCTTCCATTAGATCTCAAAGGGGTTTGACATTTAAAACAACTCTCATTTGACCTGCTGTATGTAGAATTGACTTAAAAATTACGAAAACTAATTTCAACCGCTTAATGTCATTGAGATACGGTATGTTTTACTTATGCTTCAACATATATCTAGTTTCATATTTACAGGGATTATGGCCACAGTGATTTAAATAGACAGTGTGAATAGTTATCAATATTATTATGTGCTGTGAGAGGGGTGTCAGAAATTATTGCATTTATTATTTAGTTTGATTAAAAAGGATGAAATAAGAGTATTATGGTCATTTGTGACTGCAGGGTGAATGGGATACACATTTTTACTTCATAATATACTATCATAATATGTCTGGATGCTGCCAAATAAAATAGAACAGCTTTTGTTTATATGTTGGAGTCATGGTCAGCCATTTGAACTGCTAATGTAACCTCCAGTCGGCCATGTTTAACTGAGCCTGTTGTATACCTCTGTGTTTCAGATTCTCTCTGGGTCTCTTCTGTTTTATTTTCACTTCCAGTAACTGCCTTTTTCTTGGCAAATATACCCAGACACTTTTTTTTGTCTGCCTGTCAACACTGGATCTGTTGCTACTTCAATAATCTCAACGTCAAATTTGTATTAAACAAACAATCTAATAATAGCCAGTGTGTTAGATAGATTGCTTGTGCCAGAGTTTGGAGGCAGAGAGCTGTTTCATACCGTCACACTGTCTGGATCCTTTAATACTGTGCTGATAGAAAGACTGCCTATAACACAATTTCAACTTCATTTCATAAACAATAGGCAACATATTGACTTTGTGTTACATTTGTGCACGCCTATTATGCACTCTCTTTGTGAGACTGTTTAATTGCACTGTGACCTTGGAGTGACACAATGAAAAACATTAAGAAAGGCAAAGTCAGCATAAAATAATTGAATTCACCCCCACAGCTGTAACACTTCTTAAAGAACAGTGCTGGAATTTGTTCTGTGTTTCTGTGATTAGGGCTGAGTATGAATACAATCTTTCATCATTTATGTTAATGTTATTATTAAGCGCACAATGCAGTGTTTTCAGAATTTAATTTGTTAATGGTTCCATGATCAGCACGTATGGGGGTGTTTAACGTGTGGAACACGTAACCAATCACAAATGTACGACAGTAACACAGCGGAGAATAATGCGGTAGAATAGATTATTATATTATTAATACTAAGGGGATATTTCCCATATCATTTGAAAGGAGAATATCACCCACACGGCTTTGTACCCACAGCCAGGCGAGGCGGCCTTTATGCATAATTCATATTTCCATATCGTCATGGTGATCATGTGCGATGAGTGTTTGCTCTCACAGCAGGGGAGCTGGTTCATGGTGGTGATGGTAACGTGTGTGTGTATGTGTGTGTGTGTGTGTGTGTGTGTGTGTGTGTGTGTGTGTGTGTGTGTGTGTGTGAGGTGGGCTGCAGGAACGGTGTGTTAAAGGGGGGAGCAAGGTGTGAGGAGGGACAGAAAAGGGGGGAAAAAGTGTGACTGGTGAAAACACTGACTTCGTATTTGCCTTAATTATCTGGAAGCGGCCAGATTCCAGAGTTTTTTTTTCTATCATCAGTTATTTTTACACAGTGGAGATAGAAAGCAGGTACGGGATGGGGAGGCTTCGAAAACATCTCGTAAATAGCTTGTGACTCAGATTTATACTCGGAAAACCACACACCACTGACTGTGAGCCCCCAGGATTTTTAGCAGCCATATTAATTGATTGCAACCCACTGCTTTCTAATTTGATCCTAAAAAGTAATTTATTATTACAAATCCATCCAATATGAGCTTGTGAAACATTATGTTTAAAAGCCAAAATAGTAAGGCTTGTGAACAATTCAATCTTACCAAATATATTACATATTTATTTGTATCAAAAACAAACACTGGGTTAAACTATTTAATATACAAACATGTGTTAACATACATGTATTATCATTTCGCCAAAGTTTTAAAATGGGATTCTTTACCAAAGCACACAAAATTAGATTTGTCTATCCTGATAAAACAAGAATGCTTTATATTTTCCATGCTGTTACATTTTTGGAATGATTAGCTATATCTACACTGAACAAAAATATAAACGCAACACTTTTGTTTTTGCTCCCATTTTTCACGAGATGAACTCAAAGATCTAAAACATTTTCTATATACACAAAATAACCATTTCTCTCAAATATTGTTCAAAAATCTGAAAAAATCTGTGATAGTGAGCACTTCTCCTTTGCCGAGATAATCCATCCCACCTCACAGGTGTGGCGTATCAAGATGCTGATTAGACAGCATGATTATTGCACAGGTGTGCCTTAGGCTGGCCACAATAAAAGGCCACTCTGAAACGTGCAGTTTTGCTTTATTGGGGGGGGTCTGGGGGGGTCCGAAAACCAGGCAGTATCTGGTGTGAGGGTTAGGGGTAGGGGTAGGGTTAGGGTTAGGGTTAGGGTTAGGGTTAGGGTAATGTTGTGAATCGAGTGGCCCATGGTGGTGGTGGGGTTATGGTATGGGCAGGCGTATGTAATGGACGACCAACACAGGCCACTCGATTCACAACATTACCCTAACCCTAATCCTACCCCTCACACCAGATACTGCCTGGTTTCCGGACCCCCCCAGACCCCCCCAATAAAGCAAAACTGCTCGTTTCAGAGTGGCCTTTTATTGTGGCCAGCCTAAGGCACATCTGTGCAATAATCATGCTGTCTAATCAGCATCTTGATATGCCACACCTGTGAGGTGGGATGGATTATCTCGGCAAAGGAGAAGTGCTCACTATCACAGATTTTTTTCAGATTTGTGAACAATATTTGAGAGAAATGGTTATTTTGTGTATATAGAAAATGTTTTAGATCTTTGAGTTCATCTCATAAAAAATGGGAGCAAAAACAAAAGTGTTGCGTTTATATTTTTGTTCAGTGTACATTCAACTCTATGAATCTGGTGAATTTGTTTATATTATCCTGGTTATTTTCTTTGTTAAAAAAAAAAAATTCACAAGATGTTGCATTCCTAAATACAGATAGAAATCAACTTGCTACATTCTAAGACCAAGGTCAGTGACCAACTAAACAATGGCATGTGTTAAAAGACAAACATGATAATGAATAAATAAAAGAGGAAGCAGGAGTAGTGGTGAGGTTTGACTTCTTGTTTGGTTTGTGGTGTTTCCCGGCCATCACAAACCACCGCATGACCTTTGATGCACAAAACCCATCACTTTCCTCATGATTCTTGCTTGCTGACACTGTACAAAAATGCAGAAACATTGAAGAAGTCATGCAGAAAAAAACTGAAAGCATTCAGTGACCTTCATATTTACATCCTGAGTCCTATGATCCACCGTTTAATTTAATAAAAATACACCAAAAAAATAGCAGCTAGTTTTTATTTCCAAACATTAAACTTTAGAAACTTAGTTTAATGTTTGGGTAAGTTTTCGTTTTGGTTTACGAGTGTTGAGGTTCAACATATTTTTGTATTGAGTGTTGGGAAACAGTAGCGATTTCAAACCAAAGAGTTGAAGGGCAAAAAGTGAAAAAACGAATCCTCCTGCTCTCAATATCCGCTGGCTAAGTGCCTTTGAGCAATGCAGCCTTCAACTTTTTCAACTATAAAGTAAAATGGTATTCGTAAACAAATAAAAACAGGTGTTTATCATCAGATTAACATTATGTTATTCTCACTATCTTATTTTTTTTTACTCTTCATCCCCCCCACCCCTCTCCATCCTGGGTGAACTTGAATCGATTCGATCGCTGCTCTGACTGAATTCTCTTGAGAAGCTTCCCTATACACCCACACACACACACACACACACACACACACACACACACACACACACACACACACACACACACACACACACACACACACACACACACACACACACACACACACACACACACACACACACACACACACACACACACACACACACACACACACACACACACACACACACACACACACACACACACACACACACACACACACACACTCACATCTCGTGCTCAATCTTTATATTCCACTCTCCCAGTGGACAGGATGGCCTGGAATTAATTAGCCCCGCCCGTTATGGACACAGGAAAAACCACACACAAAAACAAAAGCAATAGCACAAGAAAATACACACATTCACTCTTTGTGTGTGTGTGTGTGTGTGTGTGTGTGTGTGTGTGTGTGTGTGTGTGTGTGTGTGTGTGTGTGTGTGTGTGTGTGTGTGTGTGTGTGTATGTGTGTGTGTGTGTGTGTGTGTGTGTGTGTGTGTGTGTGTAGGCTTGAATTCAGAATGGTATTGATTAAACACAGCAGGGGGTGAGTGTGTGAGCGCTGCAGATAGCTCACTCACCTGCCACTCTGCAGACACACACACCAAACACACACAAACATCAAACTGTCCGCTGGCTTCATTAGAAACAGTCAGCCTGGCTTTCGATATGATGAATCAAAAATAAATCAAGGAATTTGGATTCAGCTTTGAGGTTCAAAATATCAACTTTGTATTTAAAATGTGTTTACGAACCATTCTGTCCGTCTGATCGGCCGTACTGCCGCGCTTCACCGGCAAACATCGACAAAGAGCATGTTTCCCTTCGGACAATCAATAGTCAATACAACCTAGGAAGGGTCCATGAGCAAGGCATTGAAAGAAAGCTTACTTAGCTGTTGTTTTTTGAGACTTTGTTTTTTAAATCTAGAAGTTCCCAGTTATAATGATGGGTTTTGGGGTATGAACGTTGATCTTATTGAAGATAAAAGGTTTTTAGCCAACAGCAACTGTTCTCTAACCTCATCCAAGTTCAAGATCATGCAGCCAACCATGCAGGCAGGAAGAATTGCATGTGATCATGTGTTAATTTTGGCTGCACGGTTCTCTTTGTTGTTATTCCTTTCTAATGATTGAGTGTTAGCTAGCTGCTAAACTTGCACTTACATTTTTTAAATATAAGGGATAATGTGGCGAGGCAGTGATTAATTAAAATCTGCGAATTGATATGACCCTACATAAACCCTTGATCCTCCTTAGCAACAGTCTGTTTTCCTTAGCAGCGGTCTGTTAGCGAAAATTAACAACCTCTAGAATCTCCATATTGACCAATCAGAATTGACTATTCAACTGAGCCATCTAACAAGACAATATAACTGTTTGAACACTTTCTGAAATATATGTGTCCAAGAATAATTGTTAACATAGTTGTTATTTTGGTTGATATAGGGTATAATTTTATTTGTATAACTTTTTTTGTGCTTAACTTTGAATGTTGCTATTTAAAATCCACCACAAACCGAGGGAAGTCTAAACACACAACAGCAGATGTTCTCCCTTTTAATAACTTGATTCTGTTACTGTGAGTGTAAGTAGTAGTTTAACTCACTTGACAGTCAACATTAGTGGATTTATTTCAGTGCGTGCATCCCATGTTTCAATTTATGATGCAGAGAGATTCCTAAGCCCGCCAAAAAAACAGCACATCCATCTCTTGCTTGTAAGTACACCACAAGGCAGACGTAAATGCCTCTTCTCAGCGGGGAGCTTGTATTTATGGTAAATCTGACGTGACACAAATACAGCATGTGACTTCATGTCAGAAGTTGAGGAAACGTGTTGGTTACGTCTGTCCAACCCTGCACGGAGCAAACTGGTGATTGATTCGTTTCATCTTAGTGTTTCAGCCGCCTGCATTTTCGGGCTAGGTCTTAGGAATAGTTTAAGTAGCCTTACATCGCACAGTGGGAGGAATAATGGATAGATTCACAGTTCACGTGTGAACATGAACAGGGTCTGTCGTATAGTTTGAAGAAAGACACCATGTGATCTAACCTATGATGTCACTGTGAAAAGCCTTTACTCTTGCATTTATAATAAATAAGGCATCATGTTTGTCCACAAAAGTGTGCATTGTAAAGAATCCTAAGACCACTTCAAATGTATTACATGGCAAAACAGTAAAACATACATGATACAGAACTCATATTCCTTTTATTCTGATTAATGTAATAATGCCTGTATTCTCTGTCGAGTATCAGGTTTGTCATCATAGCATTATTTACGTATGCACATTAATACTTACTTTGCCTTTTCTCTCCACTTCCTCCTGTTCTATATCTCATCTTTGTCTCGTTCATTTGCTTTCATTTCCCTCTGCATGTCTTCTCTCATCTAACATCCTCATATGCTCTCACATGCCTCTCCTCTCCACAGGCCCTAGCTTATGGCAGTTCATCCTCTGCTTCTGGAAGGTGAAACATCCTAACAATTAAACAGTCCTGCAAGGGGAAGCTATTTTGGTGTCATCCCCTGTTGTCATTCTGTGTGTCTCTCATACATTCACTATTTCACCTCAATCATAACAAGGGATGTCTCTCCTTTTGTCTTCCGGGAACATTAGCCACATGAAGCTACTTCTCCATGGCTAAGGCAGGCACACTGGTCATAGTTAAAGTGCTGTTGGATCTGTGGCTGAACTCAAGCCCAGTGTTGGATTCTGTGGACTATACTAGCAAAGCAGAGTTTCTATATGGCTTTTATCTCACATGAATACCATGTCATGTATCTCTACTAAGGTTCCCATCAAATAAGTGTAATGTCCAGGTAGTGTCTGTTGCTATCAAAGTGGCCTTCGATGGACTTTATTCTCCTGACAAAATGCATTATCTGCTATTATCCTACTTACAATAATGATGGTGGTTATTTTGTTTATGGATATTTTACATTTCACATTTCAGCCCATTTTCCTTAATACAAGTCTGTAATTTATGGAGAAGTCTGCATGGAACATGTTTGTGTCCTTGTCTGTCTGTCTGTCTGTCTGTCTGTCTGTCTGTCTGTCTGTCCCATTTTGTCTTTCTTCCTCCTCCCTCTCCTGCTCTCCATCTCTCTCCTTCTCTCTTTCCACACTACTGGGTTTTAATCACTGCTGTAATTGGCAACTCCCCGCTGTGCATGTACTCATACACACACGCACACACACAAACACACGTACACACACACAGACACACACAAACACACGTACGCTCTGCCTACTGTAGCTGCTGCAAATCCCTCTGGCAATGTATATGAGTGTGTGTGTGTGTGTGTGTGTGTGTGTGTGTGTGTGTGTGTGTGTGTGTGTGTGTGTGTGTGTGTGTGTGTGTGTGTGTGTGTGTGTGTGTGTGTGTGTGTGTGTGTGTGTGTGTGTGTGTGTGTGTGTGTGTGTTGTGGGGGCAGGAGAGAGATATGGAGAGATAAGGATAATGAAAGAGGGAGAGTTTCAGAACTGCAGGCCAACAGCAACTCAACAATCTGTCTGCTGTGAAGCACTGTGAGGAAGTGGAGCTGTGCAGCCAAATTGTAATTATCTGGTAGAAAAAAAGACATGGCTCAAGATTTAAAACAAAACAACGTGTTGGAGTTACTGAAGAACCTGATACTGCCTCAGCTCACTCAAATGAATAATTAGCCTTGTCATAATGAAAATATGCCACACTGTTCATATAGGAACAGATACTAATGCTGGATGCTATGCAGATCGTGAAGCACCTCCATTTCTGATATCAGGAGATATAGGACAAAACATACTTTATTAGATCACTCTGAGGGCAGCAACCTATTATAGATTACCTCATGAATAATAGATTATGGGGAGTTGAGTTTCTCATGAGTTTGCTTGCACCAAATAAACTGTTCAAAGACTAATATTACATTGGAGTATTTACAAGTTTGCACTTTAAGCCTCAGTGAACATAATAACTTTCTTCTATTAGCTTATGGAAATAATAAGCTGCTCCTAAAATCAAAAGAGATCAGACCTTGATATAACAAAGTAATAGCTCCTACACAAGGAACTTAGATTCTGGTTTGCTTTTCATGGCTTGTAAAATATACATTTTTAATCAGCCAGAGAAGTGGTTTAAGAGCACTTGTGATGCAATTGAAAAAAATACATATAATGCCTTTACCGAGTCCCTATTGTGGCCTCATTATTGGATGAAATGTTAAAGAACTAAACCTAAAGAAACATCCAATGTGGTATACATTATCGGAGAACACTGACTATTTGAATTCATAAAAAAGCAATATACTGGATACTGATCACATTTGATTTTGATTATACAATGTCATGTTTTCTCCTAGCAGAGGTACATGTTTTGGAACGGATGTGATCACATCCGTTCCAAAACATGGCTTGTTCTTTTCGCGTCCTCTTGTGTCTTGTGTTTAACAGCATACAAACATTTCCCAATTTGGGATCAATAAAGTACCTCTTATCTTATTATCTTATCTCTTATCTTATTATCTTATCTCTTATATTCTGAACTGGCAATAATGCTACATTGAAAACACAGACGTTAAGTGAGTTTCCATTGATAGCTTTAATCATTTAGATGGGAAACTGAACCATTAGAGGAGAGATGGCATCTCTGTTCTAGACGTTGTTGAATAAAGCACAACATAAGCAGCTGCTATACACTTCATCACAAATGCCAAGAGCCAGATCATTGCAGAGAGTCAAATGAATTACATGAAGAGTGAAAAAGGAGTTTTTAGAAAAACGTTGTGGCAAGGACAGGTACAGGGATGGGAACAATAACAGGAGAACCTGTACAATATGTAATCCAATGCAAAACAAGATTTCTCACAAAAGAAAATCCTAGCCTGTGACTTTGATGAACAATTCCTCTGATGGGACTGTGTCAAAGAAGCTTTAATTAATGATGTTGAAGCTGTACTTTGTTGTGCTGTTGCAAGTTGTGTGTATTGGAATAAAGTCCATATTCCCAGACATCATATCACCACAAATCAGTCAATTCTGACAGAAATACAGAAATGAGCCTTTAATGACAAAAGGGCTGATACTTTTATAAACTCAATGGCAACTCAAATGAAAGTACATCAGAAGACAAACACAGTGAGTTTTCACTGAGAAGACCGAGCAGAAGGAGAGCGTTTCATCGATGAAAAGACTTAGTTGGACTGGTGCTGAATATATTGGGGCTCTTTGGTCCAGCAGTTGCCTCCTCTGTGAGAACCGTGTGACAATGGCCATGCTACACCCGATGCTAAAGAATCCCGGCTTTATGCTTATCATGGCACATTGGCCGCAAAAAGGAAAGTGTTTGTGTGTGTGTGTGTGTGTGTGTGTGTGTGTGTGTGTGTGTGTGTGTGTGTGTGTGTGTGTGTGTGTGTGTGTGTGTGTGTGTGTGTGTGTGTGTGTGTGTGTGTGTGTGTGTGTGTGTGTGTGTGTGTGTGTGTGTGTGTGTGTGTGTGTGTGTGTGAGTGTGAGTGAGTGAGTGTCTTTTATGTGGGTCACCCCACCATGTCTAATGGCCCCTTGCTGCGTGCAGCGTCCTGCGCTGAGCTGCTCCCTGCTGTCACACTCACACACAAAAACAAACGCATACACACAGCGGGGGAGATTTTGGGGTGTCCCTCACCCTAATACCCTCCACAATACACCACCAGTGCATCTGTTGCTCCTGTTCTCAAAGTTGAAAGTTGACCAGTGTAGTGCAAGCATGTCTCTAGTCTCTCTCTTTCCTCCTCCTCACCTCCTCTCTCTCTGTCTACTTTGTACTACTTTCTAATTGCATCCCACTCCAAAGATGGTGACTATTTTTACCATCTTTCTCTGCCTTTCGATTTATTTATTTTTAAATTGATGGGAATGTAAGGATAAGCTGATGTCCTATTCTTTGTGTTCTGTCTGTGTGAAATAGTGAAGGCTTGGCCCTCTGTATGCCTCCATCACACAGACAGGGCCCACCAAACTGCTAGCAGACTTCAAACAGGTGAGCACCTGCACCACACACATTTCAAATGATTATTAATAATTAATAAGACTTGCGGTATGTATACTTTCTTAGGAATCAGCTTTTGCATCATAGTAAAATGTTTTTTAAGATTTATATTATTGTGTGTGAAATACTTTGCTGGAATGGGAAGGTATCAGTATATTTACTCGTTAGCATTGTTGGTTAGAAGCTAACACCAATCAAGCTAAGGATATCATGGTATCATCAGGTGTTTGGAGCCAGATTGTGTGAAGGAATACTTCACCCTCAAAAATAATGCTTGTATTTTCTTCATACGTGTAATGTATGCGTATCTATAACTAATATTGTATGAAAATGATATGAAGTGTTGGATGGAGGCAGGTTTTGTATACATTTCTAAATGTATTCTGTCTGAATGCGTGTTGTTTCCCTAAGAAGACACCAGTATTTTTATTTTCCTCTGTGTGTGTCAAGAAAAAAAGATCTGCATTCAAATTTGAGCACTTCAATTTTATTTGCAAACCAGAATTGTTGAATAGTAGGAGAGGAGAGGAAAGGACAGGAGGGGGATGGATGAAGTTCAGAGTGAGGAACGGAATCAGAATCAGAATCGGGTGTATTACCAGGTAGGTTAACACATACGAGGAATTGTACTTGGTGTTGTGGTGCATTCATAGAATAAAACAAAGATTACAAACACAGAACGGGGAAGGAAAGAGCAGCGAATAGTGAGATGCAAAAAGACATACCAATTCTGATTACTACAGCGAGAACCTGTACACCTGAAACACACACACGCAAACACAAGAGCAAGTCAACATAATGCATGAAGTAAACATACATTCATTTAGAATAAGTGCACATTCATGTAAACAAACTTGATGCATCTCGAACAAGAAAATCACATGAAGCATCTGTACATGTGCTTGCAAACACACTCCAAAATGCAACATGCAGATGCACTTTGATCTATAAAGCATGGATAAACACACACACACACACACACACACACACACACACACACACACACACACACACACACACACACACACACACACACACACACACACACACACACACACACACACACACACACACACACACACACACACACACACACCCACACAGACTACATCTCAGCCACGGAGAAGCCAGCTACGTCAGTTTATTTTCACACTGCGGTAGTGTCTCTTTGTCTGCCTGTCGGCCAGCAAGCTGTAAAATGGAGGGCGAGAAATATGCTTTACGGACGGCTTCATAAGACAGAAGACACGGCTTTGTCATTTTTTGTTTTTCGATACTCCATTCTTAAATATCGATTCCTGCCACACCATAATGTTACTCTGGGGTTTGGTGTTGTTTAGTTTTTTAGCGTCTGATAATCGGTACACCAGATAGAAGGGTGGGTGTGCGCATTGATTACACTTACTTACTTCTCCTGCTTTCACAGTTAAGTATGCTGTGTATGTGAGATCTGTGTCCATATGTGTCCATATGTGTCCATCTGTGTCCACATGTGTCCATATGTGTCCATCTGTGTCCACACAAACATGCTAACACATACCTGGTGTGTGTTAAAGTGTTTTGCGCGCACATTGATGGGGGATGGCGACCTTCTGTCCACCTGTCCACAGCATCAGCTGTTGTTTGTGTTGCCCACACACACACACACACACACACACACACACACACACACACACACACACACACACACACACACACACACACACACACACACACACACACACACACACACACACACACACACACACACACACACACACACACACACACACACACACACACACACACACACACACACACGGAGTGGGGGTAATTTGTTCCAATCCAGTCCTTGTTTAAAAGGAGTTGCATGGAGGGAGCACACACAAAGACACTTACACACTCATATCAACAGGACATTATAATACATAATAACGCACCTTTTTAAAGATTACAGTATGATAACATTTATTTAAAGACTTGAAACTTGTTCTTATTATTATTCTGTATAAGAAAGAGAGGAGAGGTGTCATAGCAGCTATCCACTGTGTGGTTCTCAGTTTGTGACATCAGTTGTGCTTCTTTATTTTCGTCATATTAATATTTGAAGGCGACCCTCAACTACTTGACCCTGAACACATACACAGCACTGTCACAACAATGCCCACACACCCCTCTCCTAAAACCTGCACAGCAGTGTCAGGGTTAACACATTGCCTTTCTACCCAGCACAAGCCCCTACAGTAATGTGTGTTGTGCAGCTGACAGTCATGCACTGCCTGGAGAGAACCACACTTCAAGGGAAGAGCATTGATATGTAACACACACGGATGCAATGCATGGCGCGGCAGAGAACCACACAGAGACGGATGGAAGGCCTCGCCGAGAGAACGCTTGCCATTGTGTGATAAACACAAACACAGATGCATTTGCTGCTTTGATCTCAGGTCGCTTTTCACTACTCGCGGTGGGAGCTGTCCTGAAGAAACACCCCTCACACACTCACACACACAGAACGTGGACCGGACTGATAGGATTAGAGACTGGTGCTATAGTCACTCTCTCCCTCTTTCTCAACCCCCCCCCCTTCTCTCTCTCTGGATCTTGCCAAGCCTTGATTATTCACAAGGTTAGTTCCTGATTGCCTATAGCAGTGGCAGACACAGGTTCATTATCTCTGCACCTTTCTCCTCCCCGCTCTCCGTCCTTCTCGCAGTATGGTAATGCACGATGGTTGAGTGAAAAGGCTTGACTCGGTAAAAACTAAAATATAAAAGGCTCACAAAAGATCCAGGGAAACAGTGCAGCAAAAAAAAAAGGTGTCCAATTTTTATCTGCATTTTTTATTCTTAACAGTGCATATTTGAAGAGCTGAACTAGAGTTCCTCTCCAATACAATTTTCAATTATCTCCCACTCTGTATTATGTTTCTATTCCTGCAGTCCTCCTTTCTTTATCATTAAGCCGAGACGCTTAATCATGCATTTGATGTGATAATTAGGGAATTTGATGAGGATATGGAGAATGATTTCATTTCTAATAATTAAAACATGTATTCACCCTACCTATCTATATACTAATCTATCTATCCATCTCCATTATAAGATTTTATATTTTGCTTTGTATCATCATTGGCCCGGGTTCGACTCCAGATCCACAGAATATTATTCATGCATTTGAGGATGGATGTCAGCTGTCAATTATCGTAATACAAAATACAGCAGAACGGGAGACAGGCGGGTTTTGTGGACTGCTGATGACACTGTGTACGTGTGGTGGAGGATATCAGTGCTGCTGCAGCAGGCTTCAAAAGGTAGCCGGCGGCCAGAGGAGCTGTCGTTATAAATCCTCCACCAGCAGCTCACAGAAAAATATAGCACACAGGATTTTTGTTAGAAATACCTCAACTATTTTATTTTATGAGTTTATGAGAGTAATTATTTAGATTTTCAGTTTTGTAACAACGACTGAAGCTTTATTTATTTTGTTCTTCGTGTGTTGTCAGGATATAGAAAGAGTGTTAGTTTTCCCCTCTGTCTGCAGGACAATGTCCCCATTCTGAGGAGAGTGTGAGTGTAGTGTTGACACATGTTAGTGCTGGCTGATTAGTCGAAACATAAAGGAACACGCAGCTCCACCATCACTATTCAGCCATTTTGTCTCCCTGTCTGTCACACCGGCGGAGTGGATGTATGTGTGTGTGTGTGTGAGGCTTTTGTTAAGGTAATGCCGAGCAGAGACAAAAAGAGCGAAAGGAGAAGACACCGTGAAAAATTACACAGACCACAGCCGAGTCCCAATGACCAAAGGATGATTTGTATTTTCCTTTAACGTCTGCACTTATACCATTTCAGTCATTTTCACCTCGATTGTGACCTTAATTGTATCATAGCAGGCACATAGTTAAAATAAAGTGTTTTAATGGTAAATTGGTCGGAAGGTGTTGGTCTGTTGTCTTTTGTCTCTTAAGTGGATTAGGAGCGCGGTCAGGGAGACAGACAGCCAAAGTGGCAACCATGGCCGTTGTTTAAAAGCTTGTGTCGCCTCGGTCGCTTCATATTCATACCATACTGATTTTTTTTTTCCTCCGTATTTTCCCACATCAGCTGGATGGAGTTTGTTCAAAAATCGTTGTGTAATCTTTTTGATGAGAGCATGAAAGTTAACACAGTCACTTCTTCCTTCTTTACAGACATTTTATACATTTAAAGCTACCTGATTATTGCTGCAGGTGGTCAGATGGGATTCTATGGATTTTATGTAATCTACTATAATTTCAACAGAGGTTTAATAGCAAATAAAATGCCAAATTCCCTAATTATTTGTATTTCTGCTTCCTGTCTTTGAATTTTTTTTTTACTTTTGCCTTTACTTTACCTCAATGGAATTTCTTTTTTAGAAACTGAATGCAAAAATTCCAAGGAAAATTCACATTTTTTTAATTCAAGCCAAAATAATTTGATTTATATACTAACTGGCCTCATATCAAATTCTCTATTTAATAATATAGACATATTTCCCAATAATGTAGAAAGTTGCTGAATATATCATTTTAGCATGTATTAGTAATATACAAGGGATGTATACTGTATATAAAGATTAGTCATAATATCCAATAATTAAACACAAGATAATGTTTCTTAAAAATGAAGTAACTCATATCAGTATATCTTAATATGAATTCAAATCAAACTCAATGTCATGGAATAATAGTGATTTATATTACAACAAATAAAAGTGGCAGTACAAAATCTAGTCTAGTAAGAATACAATACATATCACGTAATAGTAGCATACAATAATATTCAAATATATTGCAACAATTAAACTGTTACAATGTTGTGTTTTGTTAATACTTCCAAAATGCAACCTTCTAATTGCTTGACAAATAATAATTATTATTATTGTGTACTAGAAATGATGATGATGATGATGACGACGATGATGATGATGATGATGATGATGATGATGATGATGATGATGATGATGATGATGAAAATTGAATTACCTTACTGTTTGTTTTTCCAACTCATATAGAAATATAAACTAATAAATTCTATAAGTGTATTGTATAACGTGTTTGAACAGCATAGCTCCCCCTCTGGCTTTCAAGTGGCTTAACATCTTTGATGCTCCTCATTTGATGGAGCCACTTTGTGTGCAAAGGAAAATGAATGTTGTCATGTTAAAGAGTGGCGTAAACTCTCTTTTTATTTCATTTGTTATCCAGTCTCTAATTCAAACATCATAAAGCAGAAGAGTGTTTTCTTGGTTTCACCGCATATTTAGTATTTTATTTTTCGCTCTTTCCTCAACACCATTTTATTTTGGTTAACATTAAACATCATTACAAATTTAAAAAAATGGATGCTAACCAATCACGTAAACAATATATGATGAAATTGTTGTTCTTTACTTGATTTTCATTTCTGTATAGAAAATAGTCCTAAGCCTATTAAAATCTACTGTCATAGAGATATATATATATTGAGAGTCAGAAAGCCATACATTGACAATAATTGGGACGGAAAATATATATCTTCCGCTTTATATCAGAATATTCAAAGAAATCATAATTAGAAGAATTAAGCTTCATCCTCCCTTAGCTTTCATAGTCATCATCATGCAGAATATTGCTTATCTCTGCAGATAATAAACACACATCTTTCAGATTTATTATCATATTGAACCGTATTTCTTATCTCTGCAGGTAATATACGTCTATATGTGTACACTTAACCTTGCCAACCAAAATGATAAGATTTCAATAGTTTCTAAAGTGCTGTGAATTATTTGACGGTGTGATTTACCTGCAAGGCCTTTAAGGCATATTATATCAAACAGCGTATTATATTATTATTATGTCTTTTAGAATCTTCTGAAAATGATTTTGATACTCACCGGCGCATCTGCGCGTGATGGCGTATTCTATCAGTTGTGTTGTTTTCTATGTATATATTCTTTGTATATTTAGTGTTAGCAAAGATTTGTGTTGGCTATCATAAGAATAGCATTTTCTGTAGTTATGCATCAAAAATAAGCATTTAATCATCTATTTCAGTGTCACACTGTGTTAGAAGTAACCGATTATTAACATATAATATTCATTATTTTCTCCTTGCTTGCTTACTTGTATTGAGGCTCATTAGCTTTCGAAATCAGTTTACATGTTTACTATGCCTGTTTAATACTAAGACAGAAGATCATTAATTGTACCCACCCACGAATCTAATGAACACATATAAACAACAACACAAAGCTTTTGTTTGTCTTGCAATACTACTAATTGAGTTGTAGAAAAAGAGATCAGTGTGAAGGTGCACAAAGTCTATGACACCATTAAGACCACTGTGTGTTAAGCCAAATGATGTTCTCACATTGAAAGGAGCGTCTTCTCCTCACCATTGACTCTATCGACTCCATTCAGTCCTGTTGGCTTTGACTGAGGCCTGTGCTATGAGCTGCTATTCATGTCCCTCCGTCTATGTAAACAGAAAAGTGTCGTCCTGACGATGTGTGTGAGTGTGTTTGATAAAGTGAGTGTGTCTGCCTTAGCCTTTTAATCCAATGTTTTAGCATTCACAATACTCCCTTTCTGTTGTTTATATTTCACTCATTTCTTTTTCTGTCAGAAATTCCCTGCATTGTGAACACACACACACACACACACACACACACACACACACACACACACACACACACACACACACACACACACACACACACACACACACACACACACACACACACACACAGTCAGTCAGACCTACGGAGGATCAGTCATGCTCGAGGTCACCCATGGGCTGCCTTGACATTGTTGTCTATAAGCTGCTTTTGGAGCAATAGGAGAAGTTTAAAGAACAATTCCTTATAGTTTGTACAAGAAAAGGCTTTCTCTCACATATAGCTCCGTGTCAGTGCACGGGGCTTTGTATGGAAGGGGGAGGGCGTCAATTCATTCTCGGTTCAACCCTTTTTCAACTGTGAATAGAAGGTGCAATTGATTTGCTAATGGTAGAGTATTCACTGTTAATAAGATGGATATAACAGCCTTGTCCTTCTCCAAATTAAAATGTTTGCAGGAGGATTGGCTTCCTAAATTGATTAAACTGAAGGTGAAGTGGAGCCGGCCGTGCAGGATGTTGTTTTATTCTGCGGAAAGATGGTTTGAGATAAATGTGATACAGCTCTTTATGGCTATTTTGTTGCTTGAAATTGTTTCGGCTAACCAGATTGTGATTATTGAATGACTGGAAATATATGCCACATCATTTACTAAATGACCGGGAGTGTAATCGATGCTCTCCTCCTCTAAGGCTGCCATTATCAGTGTCCTCTTTTCATCAAATGTATTTACGTAAAGACTTCCACATGATTTAATGTTATCATTCTTAACATATTTAATTTGCCTGCTTCAGTTTCTGTATTTGTATTTCCATAAATGTTGGCTTTACCTCTTTTCTTTCACTATTATTGTAACATAGTGTGTGTTTGTATTTTGAAATGGGATTTTTTTTATTCTCAATTCACACCCTTATGCTGTTAAACACATTTTAAATACATGTATTATTGCTTGAGTTGTCAGATTAATGTGGGCAAATTAAATAAATCACTTCATATTTATTATTTAACACATAAATGAAGGTAAATGTATATCATTTTTTCCTCCTTTCGTGAATCCACCAGCTGCTGTAACATGCAATACTGGCTGATATCATTTTAGCATTGCGAGATTTATATTTTCAATGTTTATCCATCCAAACTAAACAACATCTACTATGTCATGACTACAAATCACTATTTGAAATTGCACTTGCCCTGTAATTTCCCATTAAACTAACATTTGCTCTCTTGTGGCTTGTTTAAAATGATATCTTAGTTCATGATGATATGACAATAATAACGACAGTCGTTCGGGACATGCTGTGTGTGTGACACAAATGGCACATAAATCCAGATGTGACTGGCTTTAATGAGCAGCTGTTGACAATAATCCAGCTGATAAATGACTTTTAGAAGCTTTAAAGCCTCCAGCTCCACTATCTCTCTGCATGTGGAGTTTAATTTGAACATGACATCATGAGATGTAATGAAATATCAGGGAGCGGTGTTGTAGCTTAGTGCAGCAGCCGCATATTCACAGTGTCGTGTTGATTGAAATCATGGGCATGGCCTCCCTCCCCCTCTGCAGATCTTGCATTAAATAAAGTGAAAAAATGGCAGTTAAATTATCGTTAAAACAGCTGTAAACAGAATATGTGGTCTTCCTCCTTTATGGGCTTGCTTTGCTAGTGGTCCCATCTTTGCATTGCAGTAAGGGTGTGATGGTTCTGCAAGAAATCTCAGCATGATTTTCCATATAGATCTATCGGTTTCAGCTGTTTCTGACTACGAGACCCTCCGTTGCAGTGTGTTGCCTCCCTGTCTGCGCATGAGAGTGCGGGATGGAGGACTTTTACCATGGCAACCACTAATGCAGTATAGACGCAGGGAGTGAGCCTCGGCTACCGCTGCTACAGGATTCATAGAAGGCAGGTGAAATGTCATCCGGGCTGCTGTTTCAAATGAGCAAGTGCTGCTTTTGATGGTCAACTCTAAATCCCAGATGGCTCTGCTTTTGAAATGAGGTTCCTGTATTAGTTCAGCACCACTGCATCTTTTAGATATTCTGTTTCTTTTCAGCAGTTTGTAGATGGCTACAGAACCTCTCCACAACATGGCTTCCTATATTGCATTATGGCACCACTTCCTTTTTTTTCTATCTCAGCACTGCCAATATTGTCAAGTGTCTCCTTCACATTGTTTCCTATATCGGCTTATACTGCCCAATCCTCATAATCCTACTGTAGTCTGAGTCAAATATCAGGTTCCTGCAGTGTCCTCTCCCCCTCTACTAGGATGTGATTTCTGTATCCTCCCCTTCCTCCTCATCCTCCTCCTTACACACTGGATTACAACTGGGTGACTTTGAAAAATTGACAGCGGTTGGCGTTGAGTTTTGATTAACGTCACTTTCTGGTTGATAACTTGTCATGTTTTTTTCGTCCACATTTAAAAAAAACAATTTCACCAGTTTCTTTTGTGAATAAGGTGATGGTTGGATGATGCAATGTTTGCATGTCATGTGTAAAAGAAATGTTGCACTGAAGCAAACTAAATAAAATCACAGATATTACATTACAATTACCCAAAGCGACTTACATTCAGTACTGTGGACAATCCCCACAGGAGCAATTTGGGGTGAAGTGTCTTGCCCAGGGACACAACGAAATGCTGACTGCAGGGGGACTTGAACTTGCTATCCCCTGATTCGAAGTCCAGCACACTCTCCACTGAGCCACAGCCGCCCTATTATTGAATTGACAGACTTTGTTATGTTACGCCTCATTTTCGAAGTCTAAAGCAATGGCAACTAACATTATATTAATAACAAACCGTATTTTGAGAAATAGGTACAGTATACATTCACAGATTGACATCTACCTCTCTGCTGTTTATTTAAAAAAAATGTTTGGGTGGCCCTACTGTGTGGGGAAATTGTTTTTCAAGAAGGGCATGAGTCACGAGAGTGTCAGTCTAAGACAAACGTTCCTTCCATGCGGCCGTGTCTTAAGCGCTTCCCTGACCTGCGCTGCTGTTGCTGTGTGCGTGTGTCCCTGTGTGTTGGAGGGGTGTTTGTTTTGTCTGCCCCTATGTATAGCTCTGTCCTGCCCCTTTCTTTCACAGTTAGAGAAAGGAACCACACCCCTCAGGCCTCGGCCTTGTGTAAGTGTGTGTGTGGCGTCCGTCTCTTGGGATTTTGGGACATCTATTGCAGTCACTGTTCCACAACAATAGCTATGCAACTCCAAGTACATACCTCAACATAATAGAATAAACATAGGAAATGGTGTGGGTATAATATGATGTACATGACGGTACACAGGACAAAAATACCCATATTTAGGAGCACACTTTCTTTCTACACACATACAAACATCCATATAGGATGTTTTAAAGGAAACACACTCAAAGATAGAGGCATGTGAGTGCACTTGCACATAAATTAAAGAAAATGGCACATGTGTCAATGCAAGCACACAAGATAGTGTATAAACATGCGTATGTAAACACACCGAGTTGGCTTTAGCCAATAAGAATAGAGCTTGAGTGTGACCTGTGCTTCCCTTGTGAAAATAAACCCCCAGGGAGAGCAAACCCTGCCTGTTTTTATGTGTTTGTGTGTTTGTGTGTTATTTCTGTTATCCTGGGTTCTGTGTTATCATGGACTCGTCCTCTGTAAAGCGAGAGCAGAAGGCACACACACACACACACACACACACACACACACACACACACACACACACACACACACACACACACACACACACACACACACACACACACACACACACACACACACACACACACACACACACACACACACACATTCCGTTTCCTCACAAGCATGCATTAAGCAGGTTGAGTGCTCAAGTCAGGATAATTGTTTGTTGTGTCAAGGTGGGTGGTGCAAGCTAGTAATTATGTATGCAATCCCCAATGGTTTGCTTATATGCACTGGTCTGTATTATAATTTGTAATCTGCTCTAGCGCACTTCTGTTTTTAATATATGAGACACACATTGAAAATATTTATTCAGTCAATATTAACACCTTGGCAAGGTGTTAATATGGGTGTTGTCAGACCAGTTCTATGGACAAATGATGAAATATGAAGGCCTCATCCTTACCTCGATGAACACATTTATACGATACACTGATTACTTTTAAAGGGAAGTGACCTGCATGGTGCATGATGTTGGATAGCAGCCAAATATTACCAGCAAAGATGCACAATAATTAAATCAGTATGAAAAATACATCTAGAAACCAATCACATTTTCTGACTTCTTAGAATACATGTTTATTGTACTGTAAATGAAGACAGATTTATACTGTATGAACCGGTTGTATGCACATGTGAAAAATGTGTCATCACAATCACATGCTTATTCGAAAATAGGCTGTCTTGATGTCCATACCAATCTGAATCTATCAATAAATTGCAGGTGTACATTCTCGTCCAGTGACCTCCTCACACTTCAATGAAGGAACATGGATCCAGCTGGAAGAATAGTGCGGTGTGGGCTCCCTGAAGCGGTGCAACGGTGGGTCATTGGAGAGCCACTGCAACGTGTTTGGGAACACAACAGTCCGCGTTATTTCAGCCCAGCCTGTTGGATGAAGGGCCATTTCACAGGCCTCGTGGATTAATCGTTGTCAGGATCTCTCCTGGATCAAACAAAATGGATGTTTAACCTCATGTGTCCTTCAGCTTAGAGGTATTTTGTTATAAACCAGGATAGAGAGGATTGAATCTGACCCATATTAAGGTAATCTTCACACACTTGTAAATGTTTTGGAACTGCCTCCCTATGAAAAGATAAGAAGTGTGTGTACAGGTAAGTACATTATGTAACATTATGTTCCTTTAATATATCATTCATTGCATACGAAAATGCATTGATAGGACTCTGTCCAGTCTTTCCCCAATGCACCTTTTCAAAAATAAAATACTTTTAAATATTCAGTAGTGTTTTTTCCAACTTTACTTGATAGCCAACTGTGAAAAAATCTAAGTTTTACTCACACAAGTGGTATCTTTTTAAACGTGCAGATGTCATTATTACTGCATTTTGCTGTTCCCATTATGCTCTCTTCTCGCGCTTATTATGAACTGTTTATTATATTAGCCTGAAATATTACCTAGTCAAATTTGACTGGAGCAGTGATTGATGAGTCTAAAAATAACAAGCATGGTGTAATTTTACATTTAATTACAATATATTTAGAAGCAGTATAGGCCTGGACATGTATGACTCGGGGGTCACAAAGAGATATGGGGACAGTGGTTCTGTCTAAACTTTATTGTAGGTCCAACTCTGTAACCGCAGTATTGCACCATTTCTTGAAACACTGTCAATCCTCCTCTGTCTTGGTTTAAAGGGACATTTTCACATGATTTATTTATTGGGCCTTTGGTAGTACCGGCAACGTGTGATAGAAATAACACGCAGTTCAGATTAATAATAAATGTGTCACAAAGACATTTACGTTTTGAAAGGTCTGTAAACAGTGGAGTAAAAGATGTCTGTGTTTTGATTTATGATGATTTTAACACAGTTCCATCAGATAAAACTACAATGTGCAATATAAATTCACTGGGGACTAATGAAATACTCTGCTTTAAATATATACTCTTGTTTTTGTGCTGCACTAAATTCAAGGTGGGGAACAATACACTTGATATATGAATCGTAAAACACAGTAATAATTAACATTTATGCTTTAAGAATAGTTTTGGAAGTGTTTTATTTCTAGAAATGGTTGAGGTTCACAGATTGACATGTTTAAAGGAATAAAAACAACATAAACACTGAAATACCAAAGAGTGCCCTTTTAAGTAGGATACGCTGTATGGACAATGAATGTTCTCTATGGCTAGAAATTAGAGAACATTTTCATGATATCAATTTTAACCACAACCCCACAGGTTTGTTAATATAATATGGGTGCATGCATTGCTAAAATTGTAAGTATTGAGAGGAGAAGTGTACATCTTATTCAATCAACTCATATTATATGCCTTATTTGAAATGCTTTTGTTCACCATGCCTGTTTTCTCACCATCTCACTATCTCTATGTGTTTTGGAACACTATCAAAATATCTGCAACCCAGAGTGTTACGTCATCCTGTGTACTGGAAGTCACTCACTGTGCCATGATGTCATACCTGTTTCTGTTTGGCTGTATCAGCATTCTTCTGTGAAATCACGTGACTACAGGAACCGAGCAATTTGATTTCACAAATCATGGCTGTATATCAAACTGACTGACTGCAGTAATTCCTGATGTGGTTTGAAAGCCATTACAAATAAAATAAATCACTCTCAATTGCCATACTATTTCTATGTTGCAATCAAATGACGCAGTGTGGACTCATTCTAGGTCATGTGTCACATATTTTGTTTACTCGTTTAATAAAATGCATATACTGTGTATCACATTCAGCACTGCTGCAATGACTGTTTTGAATGTGAGTTTAGGTTTCAGGTAACTTAGTCCACCCCCCTACCATCAATATTGGTTCATGAAATAGCCTGCCATATGACAGAGGACGATTTTACCTTTGTTTGCCGTTCACATAGTTAACTAGATTTAAGTGACAGTATAAAGGTAGCAAATGAACTGCTCTCTATATCTTTCATAACGCTGAGATTAAGGGACAGAACACACCAGAGGACTTGTAATACATATTTAAATATCCTACGTGGCCCATCTACTAAGTTACTTATTATTGAGCCAAATAGAAAGTCATTTGAAAATGAATAACCACAACTCTGTGATGTCAGACTAAAGGAGGGATCACACCACTCACTTGAAGGACCTTGGCTATGCCCATAGATCACTAATCATTTATAATGCCTGAATCTGCTTTTCAATGAAGCCAAGACAAATTAATTGAACAGTAGTTTTTTTTTAGTAATGCATGCATTGTTTGAATATACATAATCCACTGCCTGAACTCTTTTTCTCACAGTTAAAGCATGAAAACAGTTGTGATGAATCACTTCCTTGAAATATTCCCTTAGCGTGTGAGATGTTATCTTATTCACAAACAAAGACATTTAGTTACAAACAAACAACTATTCACTGACAATCACTGACTCACACATTCCTCACTTACACAAGCCTGCTGACTGACTTTTCTTTGCCTGTAGGCTAATTCACAGGGTTTTGTTGAGGAATCTCACAGCCAATGAACTCCTTGCTAAATGTACACACAAATTACACGAATTGAATGGCCAAAAGCATAAGAGCTAAACAAAGCCACTTCTCAAGACCACTGACATCTGACAGAGCTCCATTGTCTATTTATTGACTGGCAGTCTAATACAAAATCTTGTTGAGTTTTTGATGTTTGCACTGTTCATTATTGTATCTCATGTTGTGACCCTTGCTATCCTCCAGCTACTTGAGTAATACAATGTATGGTGGCAAAAATGAAACCCTGACTTTGCCACTGAATTGGTGAAGTATCTTTTTTGTACTTATTTTATATGGGTCAGCTGACAACTGGTTAATGAGTGATGCTGTTTTAATTGAAACTGTCACTGTTTCACAATATTCATAGTTGAGGGAAATTATGCGCTTTTTCACAGTCCAAGAGGTTTAATTTAGGGAAAAGGAATCGGATTTTCATTTTGTAGTCTACCGGAACTTCATTCAATTGTGTATCCATACTCGTGCCCTATACATTTATTGTGGCTTTCCTTACTTAAATAACTGAATTAACACTCACAACCAAGGCATGTGGTTATTGTTGAAGATAATCGAAGTAGATGAGTGTAAGAGTCATAGGAATTTCAAGCTTGGTCAGACTCAGATGTAAGTATCTATTTTATTCTAGCGCTCGGCAGGATATGAAACCACTGGAGGTGTTCTTCGGTCTATATAGATGCGCCGCCATCTTACATTTTCCAGTCACTGCTGTCCAAGTCATTATTCACTGACTGCGGAGGGAGTGGACGAGGGCTCCCGCTGACGCTCGCCTTCACATTATCCTCGACTTTTTCCATTGCTGAGTGTTTTAACCCTGCAGGACCCGAGTGGACGGACTTGCTGTGTTGACAAGGGTAGGCTTCAACCTTAAAACTATCGGCTCCACTCAGTTTCTCCCTCTTCTCCTGTGCTGGTTTCCCCGCATGCCAGCAGGAATGGGGACTGTTGTTGTGTGCGGGCCGATCGGGATGCTGCCGCAGCTAGCGAGCCAGCTGCTTTCATGGCAGATATTTGGGATACCAGCCTCCGCCTAATGGGAACATACCTATTTCACAGACGATACTAATTGTACATTATTGTAGAGTGGTTTTGGGAAAGCTAAACAGTAGTTATCAATACGACCAATGTGTCCAATGGATTATTTTGGCATTGCATTTTTTCAGGAATCGGGAGTTAACGCGGATGTTGTCGTTGCTTGTTTGAATAGTTACCGTTAGCGAACGTTAGCTACGGTTAGTTAGCCCAAGTACTATTAGCCCACTTGTGCTGCTGGACACATTCCTCCATTCTGACTCATGTTTGCTCGACTTCAGTTTCGCCTGTAAGTCGCTTGTTTTTGCAGCTGGTTTAGCGGAACAGACGCCTAATGCGGGGTGAAGATACGCGCATGTGAAGGTCGCTATATGGTGGTTGTGTGTATAGTCCTACAAGTTAAAAACTACGTTAATTAACATTCATTAAAGTCACACACTGGCGAGAAGAGTAGGTTACCGTTATTGCTAACATTTCACCAAGTTATTTGAAACTTCGTAAAACAGTTCAACTGTATCTTACATCGACCTCTCTGTGGAAAGAGTGGCATAATATTATTTATTCAAGCCGTGTTTTAGGTCAATGGCCCGTGAGTGTGTTTCCACTCGTCCTTTTAAACAAAGACCGACAAATTCCTCGCAGCCGCTGTGCTTCGGGAGGAAGGCGAGGAGGAGCCAGGGTGTGAAATCTGAGTCAGTGGTGTTGGAAAGTCAGGGGCAGCTGTGGGGGAGAGGGGGCCACGAACGTTTATCATCTGTATAGTTAAAAATGGGATCTGTTTTTTTATTAAATGTGATATTGGATAATTGTCTGTCCGCATGGTCCCCTTGCCCAGCCAGATGTTTGCTTGGCTGCGACAGAGGGACAGGCGGGTCACTACTTAAACAAAAGTTATATAGGCTATTCCTATTCCGACCCTGTCGATACTGGGAACGATTTGTTGTATGTGTCTCAAAACGCATTCGTGGCTATATTTCCCACGCCATTGATTACGGTTTTATTGAAAAAAGTGAATGTGGGGACGATGTTGACCTCAAATCCAGCGGCCCCACATGGATTTAGTTACGGGTGATCTGCAATGAAACAGCTTTTATTGTATATATAAAATCACCTTTAATTATCCAATACCACTATTCTCCATTATTTTCACCCCCCACAAAAGTGTCAAACGTTGTGTTTTTCGTGTGGCCCCTGTGTGAAATCCCCGATCAGATTACACAATGGAACAAAACACCGACAAACCCGGCATCTCGTCAGCAAAATTATCTTTCTTATTTGCGTTAACATTTTTAAGACGGAAGCGTGGGTGTAGGTTACAATACATACGAGACCGGTAGTGGTATTTCTGCGGTGATCCACTTGCAAAAACACTATTACCTTGAACCTTTCTAGTGGTGTGACATTACCTAATACTGTAATTATTCTCCTTTTTGTGCCTAACTGCATTTACGTAGTACTCCTAATGAAACATGTAGGTCGGGAGCACATTTAAAAATGTACAAATATATATGATTTTATTTAGATTCTTTTAAAAATAAATTATCAAATTGTGTAAAATATATACAACGACAGATTATTCCAAACCACTGACTTTTGTTTAGGAATGCATCTTTATGGATTGTGTTTTTTATATTAATCTCAACCTTGTAAATACCCCCCCCCTCCTTTTTTGTTTTTACATAACTGATTCTTATGTAAATTGTTAAGCACAACAGGGGAAAAGTCACCCTTGTGTAAAAGTGGTCTGGCTATTTCCTGGAGCTCCTGTTCCTCCATCAGTATCCATCATTTAGCAGTTGGAAACAGCTCACACTGCAGCGGCTGCAGGCATGGAGCTCATTGTGTTGCTGTTGGCAGCAGCAGAAGAGAGTGCTGACCCTGCACATTACAGGATGGCTAACACCGAGCCGTGGCAGCCCCTCTCTTGTGCCGATAATACAGCTGGTTTGGTTCATTAGCCCATATGGATGTATTGAGCTCTGTGTTTTTTTTTTCTCCAGAGGAAACGGACTGTCAGGATTTGAGATGGATGTATCTCTTTTGAAGTTCTGTTTTCAATAATAAAAAACAAATTATTCAACTCAAGCTTAGTGTATTTTTAACACATTCATTTCGTAGTTATATAAATGCCACAGCATGCTGGAAAGAGGCTGTACAGTTGAGCCAAAGATGTCCGCAGGGCAAAATGCACTTTGGAGGAAGTCTTCGTAAACTGATTAATTATTTGAATGGTAATATGAGAATTTCTTCTTTGTACAAGGTAAACCTTGAGGCTCAAGCAAACTCACTTTGTTGCTCAAGTTTGCTGACGGAAGCCTTTTTTTACATTTCTAGAGAAATAGGAGTGGGGAGTTATGTGCTTACCTGCTTTGAATTCCTATGAATAAATGGATATGCTTTTGAAACCTCCTTTGATTGTTTTTATTGGCGATGTGATTTCTAGGGTTACTGCATTCCCAATTTCATCGGATAAAAGGTGTTTAGAAGTGCAAGATTTCCCACATGGCTTACATATTCATTTCACACTTGCTTAGCTAGCTTCTGATGTGTTAATTTAATTGGTTAAAGTTTGTCCTATTAGTCTGTAGGTGTCACTGTGGCCCTGTACTAACCTACTAGTAACCTCCTACCTTTAGTGGGAACTGGAATGAAGTCATATTGTGATAGTTGCCTGGAATCTGTCTGCCTAATCCTGAATGAGCTGCACTGTGTGCGATGTAGCATGATCTACATGTGGGGAATCCGGAGTGCCCTATGGTTCCTGCCTGTTATAGGACGTACATGAAGTCTCTTGCAGGAAATACATGTTCCTGATGGTTATAATAACAGGTCCTAGCTATGCCTCGTCCAGCTTTATCTACAACTGTTTGAGTTATATTCACTGTGCTCTAGATAGATTAGCCTATTGGACTGCATTGGTCCCCTTTTCTGTTCTGTGAGGCTGCATAACCCAAACCCCCTCCTCCCAACAGTAGTTATTTGCACATAGTACTCTCTGGCTCTCCATGTGAACATCGCGTTATTCATTACTATATTTAGGGCAGGGTAACGGACAGAAGTACACTATTCCTGGCAGTTTGTCCTGGGACAGTAGGTCTGTGAGTACGCTTCGCTTCATAAAGTTGTGTGTGCGTGTGCGCATGCACTTTGCTCCCCATCTACATTTACATCCTTGTGGTCCAAGCTGAAAAAAAGCTTCTTTGATGGGTCTCTCCAAGCATGGCTACATGTGACATTCTGTTTATTCTTTTCATCCCACATACTGCTAAGGACTGTAACTGGTGTGTCACTCATTAGTCATCTGGTTTCAATTGTATGGATTTTGACTCGACCGGGCACCGCTCTATAATAGATTTCACATCTGGCTTCAAAGAACCTCTGGTTCAGAGTTTCTTTGGGCAAGCTGCTAGCCTGATATCAAGAAACGTTTACTGTAAATAGTTGTTTTTGTGTTTTGACACTCGGAGCCTGACCGTTAAGATAAGGCTGCCATTTGTCCTTCGCAATTGGAGACCAGACTTTTTTGTTTGTTTGCCTTTTTAAGAAATCACTGGCTCAGTTTCCAATGCCAGATGTTAAAAACCCGCATTTTCCATGTGAATGATAAATGGGTCCAATGTGCCCTTTGATTGTACGTTTGATTTGTGTGCAGCGCTGTATGGGACATATGGCTCCCATTAAGGCAGGGCTAGGTTATGTGAGGGCAGGCCTGCAGAGCTCGGAGGATGGTGTGTGAACAGTGAATTAGAGTTGGTGCGCTTGTGGTTGGAAGCTGCAGTCTTGGAGCCTGACTCAAGATTTTGTTTTAATGACACGGCTGAGCTCGGGTGGTGTGGGTGTGAGAGGAGGGAAGTCATTCCGGGCAGTAGTTTAGTCATCATTGCGTGTATTTTGCATTTTTGGCACCATTTAAACTCATGCGATCGTGCCAGACTGAGTTTTTACCACTACATGCTGCCTGCTGTGTATTTCTATACGTCCACTTCTGTTTAAAGGGCGTTTAGTCTAGTCTTGTGCTTTGTTTTCATTTGACTCAGGGTTATCTATTTCTTTTCAAGTACAACTTTATATTTAAACTCTCTTTTACACAAGTCTCCAAAAAAGCGATTGTCTTTGCTGTTGAATGATCATAAATATCTGTTTGTAAGCTTCTCAAACAGACTATATTAAATCTTAGCAGGACACTCAAACTGTTAGCAAAGACTTAATAACGCAAGGTGACTCAAAGGTCAATGACTGTAAACTCATGCATGCCACAGTGTGCAGCCTACCTTTTTGTTTTTACAAAAATCCTTTGAGAATATCAGTATATTTTGACGGCTGAAACGATATCAGACTTTGTTTTTATTGCTGAGAGAAGCTAGTATTAGGGCTGGGCGATTTTTTCATTTTACACGATTAATTTGCATTTTTACTTTCCTACGGTTTGTGAAATGGCTGAACCGAAAAATCTCGATTTTAAAACATTTCTAGACTCCGCAGATTTGTTTTGCTTTAAGGGACTCCGTAGTAGCTTACTCTCTCACTTTCCAGAACGCGCACAAAACTCAGCCACATTGCCTGTGACTACCCGATCTGCAGCTCTGCCCGATCTGCTATTGTTATTCTGTGTTCGTTGTTGAGCATAACAGAGGACTCAGACATTGTACATTACATATATAACTAAACACGCCTTTTCTCCTCCTTATCTCTTTCATGACTTTTCATTTAATATGGTTTTGAACGCTGTAATCAATACTCAATACAGGAAAAACTTCACGGCTGGTTTCATTTCTGGTAGTTCCGGATGTTGTCTCATGCTACCCACGTCTGTAAACAAACGTATTCAAATAAACTGTACCTTCATTTAATATTCAGCAATAATAATAGCTCGACGTCTATACAGTAGTTGTAGTGTTGAAATCAGTAGGTTTCGGTGTGCAACACTCCGTGTCATATCGCTACTAAATTCACCTCTATAGTAAATGGTATTAGCCACATGCTAAATGCTTACCGGAGATGAAGGATTTTCAGAATAAAAGCTTAACAACTGCGCACGAGAACTTCTGGTTTTTCAGTATAAAACAGCATTTAAACTGACGGTATGTTTAAGGTACTTTATGCCATAAAAAACATTGATTTTAATTTATAACACTGTGCAGAGCTGCAGATCGGGTACAATCACATTCACCGCTTCACCGACAGACGTACCATAAAAATGTCCACGAACACAGATGAAGAACTCATTCCTAAAAAAGGTGCTACTTCAGTTGTATGGAAGTGGTTCGGGTACAAGCAGTCATACATAGAACAAACAACTGTTCTGTGTAAGTTCTGTAGAAAAACAACTTCCTAGAAAGTTAAAGGGATGTTATTTTGTTTGAGGGTATTTTTTTATTATTCATTTCATTATCATTATTTCTTATTTGTTGTATTTCATTTTACAAGTTTTTTCAGGGATGGCCTACAAGAGATTTTTTTTTCAGTTTGATTTAAAAATATATATATTTGCACATTAATGACAGCCAAGTGCCGTGGTGCTGTTTTTATTCTATTTTTTTTATTCTTGAACAACTGATTTGTTCACATAGGCCTAGACTACTTGGTAATCTCATTTATTTTTATTGTGTTAATAAAGAAAATATGTATCGAAATTTTGCCATGGTCTGGTTTGTTTAGAAAAAAACAGAAAACAATTTAAATCGAAAATTGTCCATTAGTTAGGAAAAAAAATCGAGATTTTATTTTTAGGCCAAATCGCCCAGCCCAAGCTAGTATCTACTGAAACAATCACACACTACTCCATCAGCCCGTTTACCGCCAGCAGCTCTCACTGATATCTCAGAAGGGATGTCGCCCTGATATCGTCCCCTTAACATTATGACTTCATGTCAATGCACTGTCTGGCTGACTGAATGATCTCTTTGGCAGAATGTTGAATGTCCTGCACAGTACCAATCATTACGAGAATAATTGTCTCTTACGGTGGCCGAGTTGCTTTTTTCCAGTGCGTTTCAATTATAACCTCCAAAATCAGAAATAATTTCCCTACATTCAAATGTCAGTACGTCTCTCTGAATGATCACACAGAACTCTGAAATATCAAATGATAGTTTTCATTGCCATTTCAAAACACCCAAATCCTTGTTGTAGCTGTCACTTCATCTGACCTCTCAATGCAGTCTGTTGCAACACGCCGTGCAGCATCACAACTTTGAACTGACGTATACTTTTGATGATAAAAAACCAAAGTTGTCTCGTTATTATTAGTTGATCATATTAGCTCATAGCAAACAGACACACGGACAGGCACATCATTATTTTCTCCAGTACTGCGGTTGCTATGCCAGCAAGAGCATCAATGTTGAAGCAGTTCATGATAGAAATGTATACATTAATTAATTAATTTAGTGTATTCATTTGTTTTCTCCACATTGTATCAGTCACATTAACGTACCATTTAATAAAGGCTTTTGGAAAGAATGTGTAACCTTGTATATTATGTTGACTGTAGAGAATTCTCTAGTAAGGTAGGATCTGTTCATGACTCGTTTGTTGCCACACTCTTACCTTCCCCCGGTGTGTTTAGTTTGATAGCATATCCTGACTAGTGAGCCGTGATTGAAAAGGATTTGGTCTCCATTTCCTGTGTTATTCATCTTGGAATAACCACAGATGTACTTTCGCAAGGGCTTAAAAAAAAAAGATTACAGATATACAGCCCTTGTTTCTGTGTCTCATTTTAGCCAGGATTTTCTTCTGCATTTTCCCATTTCCTGGTATTTTGTTTGTATTATTGTCAAAACATTTAACCTTGGGTATGAGTTGGAAATACCTCTGATTAAATTTCCCTTGTTTTTCCCCTGACTGAATCCCCTCTCCCTCGCTCTACCTCTCTCCTGCCATCGCCAGTGTTTACTTTCCTGCAGAGTGATTTCAGCTTCAAAGCCAGTGTAGGAATGCATCTCTTTTCTCCCCACCCAGCAATGCTCCACTTCCCCTGTCCTTCCTCACCTAAATAGTTGATAGCCTCAGCACCTAATGCTGGCTGTGTGTGTGACCTGCTGCTGTTTCCACGCATTGGCTTTAACACAAGAAGACATCCAAGGAAGGGAGTTGGCAGGAAAGGAAGGAAGGCACTGGAAAGTCACTTGCCTGCACCATTTGCTTTTACAACAACACTGCCGTTGATTCTAGTAATTCATATCTTAATGTTAAATGGGATGTTTAGCTAGAAGGAAAGAGTGTAGGCTTGATGGAAGGGCGAGATGCTGCAGAGGCAGTTTGACTGACTGCTTTCCCCCTTTCAGATCAGGAAGCTGTGTCGGCCACGGATTGAGAAAGGAACATGGCTTCCCAGGGTGAGTAAATAGTTTTCAGACACACACTCTTTCACCTCCTTGCTCTCACTAGCTCAGTTTCATCATTTTCTCTGCATCTCTCTCGCACAAGCACACACTAGTATTACATGTGTTAAAGCTTGCAGCATTTAAAACGGCCTCTTCTCCTGGCCCAGATGTATGTTCTCATTAGAGCAAAGTGAATTAGTTATTGATTTCAATTGGAAACTCAGAGCACATGTAAAACCAAACGTTATGGTTGAAGGGACTGGTACATCACACTGTTTTAAGTCTAAACCTTTGGGGGAAAGAATGTCGCAGGGTTAGGAATCAATTAATAGCAGTGACAATGTCCTTAATTAGGTCTACATTTAAACTAAGGGTGCATTCACACCTAATAGTCCGCTCTCTGGTGCGCAACAGACGACATTACATTGTTTCATTCTTCAGAAGTTTCGGTTTGCGTTCACACGGGCAAAACTCAAACGGACTATAAACTTTAAACACAAGTCATGTGCACAGAAATGCTGTTCAACCATTGGTCAGACATTAAGGGGGTAAAAACGCAAATCCCGGCAATTTCTACCGGAGCCTCCGCCATGGAGCATCGGCACTTTTGGCAGGTTATTCTCATGCTGCTGTTAATCTGGAGATCAACAGACACTACCGGCCCGCGCATATGATTATATAATCGGACAACGTCCGTTAAAAAACATTATAGCATAATGAGAGACGTTCTGCAGTAAGGAGGGGCGTTTCACCGACGACAGGTGTTCTTAATTTTATGTAGCTGAGGGAGCATTTTTACTTTACACGACACTGTTCAACACTTAATTCTGCTTTACTCTTTATTTAACTAAACAACCACGGATGTCTTGAAAGACTCTTTCGCTAAAGATTTTTGAAGATATCCGCGTTCTTGTGACACGTAAATGCTACGCTTCCTATGTTTTGGTGCAGACTGCGTTCACACCAGTAATGAGCCGCTCCAGAGTTCGCAAGCAAGCGGTCCGAGACCACCTATTTTAGTGGACCAGAGTCCAGTTGTTTAGTTCTCTTAAGGCGAGACACCCCAGGTGAATAGGGTAATCTTTTTAACGTAAAGGTATCGGCTAGACATTTCTCCAGTTAATTACTTACAATAAGGCAATTGTCTTTTGTATTACAAGTTTTCTGAAATAGCATGTTTAAATATGCAAATTATCATTAAATATTCACATATTTTAACACATTTCAGGAATCGAAATCTGAACTTTGGATATAGCCAGATTCAAAATTCTTGTTTTATTTTGTAGTCATATTAGTATCTAAGGCTTTTACAGAAGGGATATTGGATATCTCTTTTTATCACTCTATAAATCAGAAAAAAATACAGCCCTAAAATATCCATTTTCGCCATGTTTTTAGGTATACAATGTTGTATAATTCAGGCTATGAATGATATATGAACAAACCCTTCTGTAAAAGCCTTCATAATATTGATAGGTATATAACTGGAAGGTTTGGTGTATCTACATGCTACTGAAGTTGAAATTTCGAACTCAGAGTAGGAGAAAAAACTCATTTTGAGAAAACGACCTTTAAAGATTGCAGTGAGGCGCTAGCTAAACCCTCCTGTTCTTTGGATGACAGCTTGCGCATCGACGCACTCCGTGAAGGTATTTCATGTTCGGGGTCATTTTTTTTTGTATAACCTTGCTTCGTGCAAGTGACAATTGTTGTCTTCTCTGTGAACGTTTTTTTCGCCGTTCTTTTGGCATTTTGAGATTTTAATTTCTAGCTGAAAGCTAACCAGGAAGTGTTTTAGCACACCACGTGACGCATCTGAACGAATCACGTTGTCAGAAATTGACACCAGCCAATGAGATTTCGTTTCTTGGTTTAAGACCCCTTTGTGCTTTCACGATTGGTTGCTGAAACAAAGGAAATGACCATATTTGGATCCGATGAGATTGTGCAGGAGAGACACAGCTTTCCAGCGATACCTCGGTTGACATGGTGCACACAGCGGTCGCGGTACTTTATGTTACGTTAGAATGCTAACTTTTGGTGAATTTAGGAGAAATCTACAGACGCAAATAGACAAACTATAGTAAAATAAACACTTAAATGTGTATTTTGTACGTTTTCCTTCCAAAAGCCTGAAAGAAAACATGTTATGGAATCAAAATAGCTCAAAATTGACCAGTACTTGAAAAACGATGTTTTTGCCTGCCGTGTCTCGGACTGTGTTCACACCGACCAAATGAACCGCACCAAGCGGCTACACGCACCAGGGTTCGATTCAACCGGACTATACAAGGCAGATGTGAACGCACCCTAAAACTGGATTAACCTGTGATTATACTTCCTGGAAACATTGTGTAGACATTGTTGGCTTTAAACTCGAGTTGTGCTTGGAAATTACAAAGCTGACAAAAACAGTTTTCTGCATTGTGATTGTAGTAAAAAATAAACAAGAATTTAACCTGAAGTACCAAATTGCACACGGTGTACTCCTTTTATACTCGGCTACTTCATACATGGTTAGACTGACTTTTCTAAATGTGTTTTATGGCTGTGGTTGCAAGTTATACTAATGATTTCTTCTGGTTCCAGCTGATCTGATGGAGCTAGACATGGCCATGGAGCCAGACCGTAAGGCCGCAGTCAGTCACTGGCAACAACAGTCTTACCTGGATTCAGGCATCCATTCAGGGGCCACCACCACTGCCCCCTCCCTCAGTGGGAAGGGCAACCCCGAGGAAGATGATGTGGACAACCAGGTCATGTATGAGTGGGAGCAGGGCTTCAACCAGAACTTCGCTCAGGAACAAGTCCAAGGTAGGTCATGATACTGGATACTATGTTAACCATTCGAGGAGAAGACAGTTTACCGCACATAAGACATGCACGGCCAAAATAGCGGCTTGAATTCCGATATAACAGAACCACTGTGCCTCTGATCTGCAGACATAGATGGTCAGTACGCCATGACGCGTGCCCAGCGGGTGCGTGCAGCAATGTTCCCTGAGACCCTGGAGGAGGGCATGCAGATCCCCTCCTCACAGTACGACTCAGCGAACCCCACCAACGTGCAGAGGCTGGCCGAGCCCTCGCAAATGCTCAAACACGCTGTGGTCAATCTGATCAACTACCAAGACGATGCCGAGCTGGCAACCAGAGCCATCCCAGAACTCACCAAACTGCTCAACGATGAGGACCAGGTAGTTGCCCATGACAACTGTGGCTCAGTATTGGCTCTGAATTGTTGTTTTTATTTTTCCTTTCCTAACATTGTGCCTGTCTGCTCCAGGTCGTAGTAAACAAAGCGGCGGTGATGGTCCACCAGCTCTCAAAGAAGGAAGCTTCCCGCCACGCCATCATGCGCTCCCCTCAGATGGTGTCTGCCATCGTCAGGACCATGCAGAACACAAACGACGTGGAGACGGCTCGCTGCACCGCAGGGACACTGCACAACCTGTCCCATCACAGAGAGGGCCTGCTGGCGATCTTCAAGTCTGGAGGAATACCAGCTCTAGTTAAAATGCTTGGGTATGTGAAAGCAGTGTGGAGGAACTCGTTTCTTGTATATCCATGTATTTGTACCTATCAATACAGGAAGGCAGGGTCCTGTGTGCTAGGGTGTTGCCACTGTCTGTGAATTCTAACCGGAGTATTTTGAAAACACAAGCACCATTTGTATTTGTCTTAAATGGCTACCTTATGATAGTTTCCCATCAATTGTGAGAAAAATGTGATTACACTCAACAAAGGCAGAGCATGTGGAGAGGAAGGACCCTTTGAGGAGCTAATCTAATCAGTTTGTAGTTGTGATTATTTCCCAGTGGGACAGTAATCTAATAAGCTGTTTGTTCTGCAGTTCACCAGTGGACTCTGTCCTGTTCTATGCCATTACCACCCTCCACAACCTCCTCCTGCACCAGGAAGGAGCCAAGATGGCTGTCCGTTTAGCTGGGGGTCTGCAGAAAATGGTGGCTCTGCTCAACAAGACCAACGTCAAGTTCTTGGCAATCACCACTGACTGTCTCCAGATCCTGGCCTATGGAAACCAGGAAAGCAAGGTGAGGAGTCAGATGTGCTAAATGTGTATACATGTTGCATTATGATGTGTAAGATCATCCACTGGTGGTACATTGATCTCAGTTTGGTACATACACTAACCTTGTTGTGCTCTCTCCTCTTGTGTAGTTGATCATCTTGGCCAGTGGTGGCCCCCAGGCATTGGTCAACATCATGAGGACTTACACCTATGAGAAGCTGTTGTGGACCACAAGCCGTGTTCTCAAAGTTCTGTCGGTGTGCTCCAGTAACAAGCCGGCCATCGTAGAAGCCGGTACGTTTGGCCTCTTAACATTTAAAGTCAATATCATTACACGTATACATTCCTTTTTAGTTTTATAGTGGTTTTTCCCCACATGAGCTACTAAATAATAAATACATATTTTCCATCTTCTTCCCTCCGTCCAGGAGGCATGCAGGCTCTGGGACTCCACCTGACAGACCCCAGCCAGAGACTGGTGCAGAACTGCCTCTGGACGCTCAGGAACTTATCAGATGCTGCCACCAAACAGGTGATGAGAGAAGCCCTCTACATTACCTCAGGAGTATATGTTTGTCCACTTCCCTCTGTGCTCATTTAAAAAGCATTTCTCAGCAGAAAGATTATAAACGTGTATGTATTCATCTTACTGACAAGCTCTTGATATTGTGCCTTCATGCTAACTTCACAATTGTGTCCGTCTCCAGGAGGGGATGGAGGGTCTCTTAGGGACTCTGGTGCAGCTGCTCGGCAGTGACGACATTAATGTGGTGACATGTGCTGCTGGCATCCTGTCTAACCTGACCTGCAACAACTACAAGAACAAGATGATGGTGTGCCAGGTGAGAACACGCATACATGAACTGTTTGAAAATTCTCTCATCTGAGCATTTTCACCAGAGATTGCATCCTATATGTAGTAAACATGCAAGATTTCTAAGCTACAGGGTTCGTACGGTCATTGAAAACCTGGGAAAGTCATGGAAATTCAATATGCAAATTCCAGGCCCTGGAAAAGTTATGCAAAACAATATTTTTCCCAAAGTTTTGGAAAAGTCATGGAAATGTAACTAAAGTTGCGTCAAATATAATTGACATTTTATCTAATCACCGAAATAATCTGCGGTCGCGAGTTGTTATGTGCCATCATGACGCGCATGGTGTTATTTTTTAATATATGAAGCGTGAGCTGTGTGCTCGAGTCTTCCTGCCTGTTGGCTGAACTCTGCTGCTCCGAGATGAGGGTCCGCTACATTATCTACGGTGTGTTCGTTAACTGTGCGGAGTCACTGTGGCACAGACTGCACCGCTGGTGAACAGCTGTTAGAACGGGCGTTCAGGTGTTCAGAGCAGAGCGGCAGAGCGTGATGTGAACTGGAAAGTTTTTCTGTCGCAATATCATTTAAGGAAACGTTGAGCTAGCTAGCTAGCTAACATACATTGTCACTATCTGCTAACGTTAGCTTTAGCCTTCGCTTTCTAATAGTTTTTTTTCATAGGCTATAAACGGAGGTGGTATAAGTATAGATCTTGTACTAGAGTAAAAGTAGAAGTACTCAGATCTTGTACTTTAGTAGAAGTACTCAGATCTTGTACTTAAAGGTGACATGTCATGCTTTTCCGGTTATTACCCGTCCCCTTGTGTGTTATGAAGGTTTGTATGCATGTAAACGGTGTGCAGAGTCAAAACCCTCAAAGTACACCATGTAGCGAGTAAAACTCTAAAACAGAAAATACCTCCCCAAAACGCCTCGTTGGAGATACGTCACTGTCCATTTGATTCCTCCGGGTACATCATGATGCCATGTCGTCCCCGGAACGAAATGGACCAAGCCGCGGAGCCGTTACGTTAAGCCCCCGCTGATTGGTCCAAATTGACCAATCCACGGACTTCCTCACACACTCAGTGCATGCAGCTCTGCTGATCTCTCCTCCCTGGCTGCAGGCTGATAACAGACAGTTGGAATCGCGGCGAAATCCTCTCTGCAGACCCATTCTCACAGCGTTTATCAACCTTTTTCTAACTCAATATCAAGCCACACTTATTGTTTTTACTTCGGCTGTGACTTTGTGTGTGCTCAGGGTGAGTTTGGCTGTGTTTCGCTGTGTATCGCTAAACAAGGAAATCACACCTCCACGGAGCTCAGCGCGATTCACAACGTCCCGACTGGTCCGACCAATCGGAGCACACTGGGCTCACAGGGAGGGGGGGGGGCCAAGAGCTGCAACGAGCCGTTTAGTGGAGAGAGTGAATACTGCTGAATACACATACTTTACAGAGATGCTGTATGCGAAACCAATGTGAGTTTGGAAAATTGCACAGTATAAATCTATTCTAGTAGACCTCAACAATGGAATTATGATCAGTGGAAATGGCCATGACATGGGACCTTTAATAAAAGTAGAAGTACTCGGGTCTTGTTCTTGAGTAAAAGTAGAAGTACCCGAGTGTAGGAATGCTCTGTTACAGTAAAAGTCCTGCATTCAAAATGTTACTCAAGTAAAAGTAGAAAAATATGATCATCAAAATATAGTGAAAGTAGCAACAGTAAAAGTAGTCGTTGTGCAGATTGGTCCATTTCAGAATAATATATATGACATGTTTTATAATGATTGATCATGAAAGTGTTCTCAAAGCTGGTAAAGGTGCAGCTAGTTTGAATGACTTTGTAGACTGCAGGGTAGCTGGTGGATTTACTCCAGGTGGAATTAAAGTCTGATTTAACACTTGGTTATATTTCACATCATTCATCCACATCTGTGAAGTAACTAAAGGGATTGAATACATGTAGTGGAGGTAAAGTACACCATTTACCTCTGAACTGTAGAGGAGAAGAAGAACAAAGTAGCAAAACATTGAAATACTTAATAAAGTACAAGTATCTCAACATTGTACCCAAGTAGTACTTGAGTTTATGAACTTAGTTACTTTACACCAGTGGCTATAAAGAGAAAGACTAAGCCTTGCACAGAGGCATGAAAATACATTTTCAAAATGCTCAACAGTGCTGCCAAAATTATAAACTGACTGCTACACAATTAAAATAAATGCTTTTATATATTTCTATTCGATGTGACTCTTTAGCATTTCTGTTATTATTACCTGCTGCTTTAGTTGTTCTGACTGCTAAAATCCTCTGTTATTCCTAAACCGATATTCCGTGGGGTCGGGGGGCTCGGATCCTTGTCACCTTTTTCATACCTGATGAGTTTGTATCCCTGACTACAGTTGCTTATCATGTAGAAGCTAGTAAGCCTACTATTTGATTTGTTTTAGATAGGCACAACATGTTTCATATGCAGACCTTATTTTCCTGTTCCATGTTAAAATAAACCATTTTCAGTGGTCTTTTTTTTTTTGGTCATGGAAAATGAGGTAAAGGTCATTGAGAAGTCATTGAAAATCATTGGTGAAAAAGTGTATGAACCCTGAAGCTAAAATATATTTTACATTTAATATTATCCACCCAATAAAAGTGACATCATGCCTCTGTAGGTTGGAGGTATCGAGGCGTTAGTCCGCACAGTGCTTCGGGCCGGAGACAGAGAAGACATCACAGAACCAGCTATTTGTGCGCTGCGTCACCTCACATCGCGACACCAGGACGCTGAGATGGCCCAGAACGCTGTCAGACTGCACTACGGCCTGCCCGTGGTGGTCAAGTTACTGCATCCGCCATCACACTGGCCCCTCATTAAGGTACACACACAACCACTAAAGCTGTGTTTCCTGTCTTTATTTTAAATCTCATTGTTTAGCTCCATCTAATGTATTTGCAGCACTTAGTGGATCTGTTTTTGACTCTGTTATGCTATATATTATTTAAAGTTATAATTGTTCTGCCTAGTTGACATTTAAAAAGGCTTATTTGACATGATTATGTAAATGTGTCTGTCTCTCAGGCCACAGTGGGTCTGATCCGTAACCTGGCTCTGTGCCCTGCCAACCACGCTCCTCTGAGGGAGCAGGGGGCCATCCCCCGGCTGGTCCAGCTGCTGGTCCGAGCCCACCAGGACACACAGAGACGCACCAGCATGGGAGGCACGCAGCAGCAGTTTGTGGTGAGCACACACACTCGGAGACACTTTGAACACACACCTTCACAATAAACATTAACATGATTTATTGGACATTGGGTCATTTATTTATTTGGCCCAGGGTCATGGTCATGTTGTGGAGCACAAGCATCACTGCTGATCTTGGAGAGTGCTGAAGAGCTGTCTACATTAGTACCCTAACTCATTGAGTGTTTGTGTCATCAGGAGGGAGTTCGTATGGAAGAGATAGTGGAGGGCTGCACAGGAGCGCTCCACATCCTGGCCAGAGACGTGCACAACAGAATAGTCATCAGAGGACTCAACACCATTCCACTCTTTGTTCAGGTAAGACAAAAGTTATTCAAATGAAATAATATAAAAAAACGTGTGGCTCTCTAACTGTGTGATGTGCTCTTAGGAAATATTAACATTTAGTTATGTAAATGATTTTACCTATCATTTTTGATTGACTAGAGAAACTGTGAAAATATAAATGTTAAAATCATGGCAGTTAATAAAAAAACAAAACGGATGCTCAAAAACGTTACATTTGTTGTACCACCTGTTGTGCTTGAAACTCTGCTTATCGCCTCCTTTCAGATAACATGTGAGTACTGTGGAGGCTGATCGTTGTGTGTTTGTCCTGTTTGTGTGCAGCTGTTGTATTCTCCCATTGAGAACATCCAGCGCGTGGCAGCAGGCGTCCTGTGTGAGCTGGCCCAGGACAAAGAGGCTGCCGAGGCCATCGAGGCTGAGGGAGCCACCGCCCCGCTCACAGAGCTATTGCACAGCCGCAACGAAGGAGTCGGTATGTTCACACACTTCTTCTAGATGAGGGCTACACTCTACAGTGATGCAAATTAGTCGCTTTTCGGCGCCTCCCGCTTTTTTAATGCTGATTTGGGTGACTTGTGTAATTCGTGGAGAACCGAAGCGTTTTCGTTTTCCAATATCCAAAAAGAAGAATCTGCTTACAGTTCTGTTTCAAATGGGTGTTGAGAGATATATCCATAGATCTCCTCATGTTGTTCTCAAAGTGCACCAGATTGATGCTTTTAACTTCAACATATAAAAAAAATAAAATCTTCCCGGGGGAGCATGCCCCCGGACCCCCCAAGAGTAGGTTAGGTCCCCTCCACTTAAATCATGTTCACATGGATAGGATAATAAATACATTTGCACACATCTTGTGTCCATATCTTTCTGTTTTTGTGGTCGTGCCACACCGTGCACATGCATGCATGCATGCATACATACGTGAGTCATGGTGAGATATCTGGATTAAGAGGTTGCTTTTTCTTTGCACAGCGTGAAAGAAAGGCCAAATGAATGGGCTGTGATTTTAGTTTTTTTAAGCAATAATTTGTACGGCCCTCGGAGGATGTTGTAAACATTTAAAGGAAAAATGTTCCCCATCCCTGCTGTAAATAACAATAAAAACACTTGATTTATAACTTAACATCCCTGACTCCTCTTGATCTGAGTATATTATAAAGAATAGTTAGTTCATTGAAGCATTTTAGCACAGGCCTTTGTCAGATGGTGTATTACGCTGGTTTTTTTCTGCTTAGAATAGTTCTCTCTTTTTTCACCATACCTGTGTTTGCATCACTGACTGTAGCTGTTTGCATGTTCAGAATAGCCAGTCCAGCTGAGAAATGCTGGCGTTTTGATTCTCATCTCCACGGTAGCGGTTTGCCTAACCTGTAAACCCTCATCTCCCTCAGCCACCTACGCTGCAGCAGTTCTGTTCCGCATGTCAGAGGACAAACCCCAGGACTACAAGAAACGCCTCTCAGTAGAACTCACCAGCTCGCTCTTCAGGACAGAACCCATGGCCTGGAACGAGGTACGAAGCCCCAGAATCCCCTCTGTTTTCTAACTGCTAAACTACAGCTTTTTAAAGCGTAAAGCAGGCCTCCAACCCTGTGCTAAATGTATATCATTAGTCAAAACACAGGTGCTTGTGCAGCAATTTAGATTTTAAAATGAATAATAAAAGCCTGAATAACTCGTTGGTCTTAACAAAAACTGCTGGCACCCGGCTTACCCTTTCCCCTCTTTATTTCTCTGCAGACCGGAGACCTGGGACTGGACATCGGAGCTCAGGGAGAGCCTCTGGGCTACAGACAGGAAGGTGAGTCACCTCTTTAGTTTCTCCATTCCTCCAGCACTAACCACTTGAATTGGCTCTGGACCAGACAAATAAAAACAAAGGCGTACAGTTTGTAAATGTGTTAAGGAACACTGCAGATGAATCTGGTGGTTTCAGTTGAAAGCGCCTCACTGATTTGTTTGTGTTTTGTGTGCTGGAGGACGGACGTTGTGTTGTTTGATTGATAATACTACTGTGTGAAGGCTTGGTTTGTTAACATGCTTCTAACAACTGCTCTGCTCCCCCTGCCTCTCCTCCACCCAATCCTTCCTCCCCCAGACCCCAGCTACCGTTCCTTCCACTCTGGGGGTTACGGAGCAGACTCAATGGGCATGGAGCCCATGATGGACCATGACCTGGTGGGGGTCCACCACCCCGGCCAGGACTACCCCCCTGTCGAGGGGCTGCCTGACCTGGGACACGCCCAGGAGCTGATCGAGGGCCTGCCGCCCGGCGACTCCAGCCAACTGGCCTGGTTCGATACCGACCTGTAAATACCAAGACCAACATTACACTACACTTTCTACTAGGTAAGAACGTCCTCCCAGCAGCGCTGTGTTCACAGAAGAGCGAGAGGCATTTTTTGGGATGTAGAAGCACGGTGGGAGGTTTTTCTGTCTGGATGAAATGGGGGTCGGGACTCGCTCACTGATGAGGCTGCTGCATGTTCAGACTGCTCCTAATTACAAAGCTGTGTGATGTGGTGTGTGTGACGTTTGATCTGTGTGTGACGTTTGATCTGTGTGTGCGGTCGTCACCAAATCCTGTGCCCTGTCTCCTTCCTCTCACCTCTGGTTTTCTCCTCATTCCTGCTTTCTTCTTCTAACGCTTTTTCCTCCCTTTTCAGCTGTATCATGTGATCTGGATGAACCTGCATCGTGATTCGCCCATATGGAGGAGGCGGGTTTTCAGAAAGTGCCTGAAGGAGACTCAACAACAGCAAGCAGAGTTTCTGTCTATGGAAACTCCATTGGGACAAACTAGATTTAAGTGCGGTTCTGTTCTCTCAGCCTGACGGAGGGCTGACTTCAAATCCTGACGTGACACGGATTTTATTGTCAACAGTTTTTGAAAAACCCTTTTTATGTACTTTTTGTTTTATTATTTTTACTTCATTTGGTCGTTTTACTTTTTATTTTATTTTCTCAAGTCTGTAAGGTACAAACTGACTAGCTTGCTTTTTTTCATTACCCTGAATTATGATATTCATCTCTTGTTTTTGCGGTTCCTTGTATTTTAAGTCTCTGGTAGTGTTGAGGTTTTTTTTAGTGGTAATGCTCCATCCAAGAAAATAATCTGATGACATTTTAAAAGATGTCCAAACACTAAAGTTAATCAGTTGAATTGTATTCTGATGATGAAGTGTAACATTGTGTAGCTTTTGTATAAAAAAAAACATGAATTTGAAATCATGGTCCAAATATCAAGCTATTTTCTTGCTTTAAAGATGGACACTGATGTGTCTCTGCTGTTCCAAAGGGGGTGTAGCTGACCTAGCTGGATGGGTGTGGCTGTGGAATGATGGGGAGGAGGAGGGCTCTTATTGGTCTGCTGTTACTAAGGGGTGGGGTAGTGGGAGGAGCTGGTTGCTGTAGCCTGCTGTGTTCTGAAACAATAAAATGGACTGTCATTTCACCTGGACCCCTCTTGTCTAATTTCACAAACACTTCCTTCACTGGTTCTTTATCTGAGCCGGTGCCTAGCTGCTGAAGTTGTTAAAGCGTAAACAGTTGACTAGCTAACTGTTAATCTGACCAGGAAGTAGCCAAGTGTTAGCCATGATAGGTGTCAGTATTATGACATAATATACTATCACGTTTCTTTGTCTTTCAGTTGTTTTGACTTGATATTTTCAATAATCTATACTATTTCTATTTTTTTTCTTTTGGATATTTACGACATACAACTTGTGTTTTCAGATTTGTTTAATATACACTGAACAAAAATATAAATGCAACACTTTTGTTTTTGCTCCCATTTTTCACGAGATGAACTCAAAGATCTAAAATATTTTCTATATACACAAAATAACCATTTATCTCAAATATTGTTCACAAATCTGAAAAAATCTGTGATAGTGAGCACTTCTCCTTTGCCGAGATAATCCATCCCACCTCACAGGTGTGGCATATCAAGATGCTGATTAGACAACATGATTATTGCACAGGTGTGCCTTAGGCTGGCCACAATAAAAGGCCACTCTGAAACGTGCAGTTTTGCTTTCTGGGGGGGGGTCCGAAAACCAGTGACCACCATTTGGTTTATCAACGCTACAACATAGCGTTCCGTGAGTCGGTTGTCGTTGTTGGGGGAAAAGCAAACAGCTGTTTGCTGCGGAGCGCAGCGCGAGCAGGCTCCTGTGAGCGCGCTCCTTCACTACAGACTATCGCGCCACCTAACCATTCGCCAAAATGTTTTTAATACCAGCGGTAACCGGCCAAGCGCTGGGCAAAAAACAATCTTCAAATAAAAGAAAGTCACCGGAGTAGTTAAAGGAGTGACAGGGAGCATGAGAAGAAGAGGGAGAGAAAGTTTAAGCTTGATCGATGGAGTTGGCTTCTAGTGGTGCGGTCACGCGTCCTAAAACCCTTTTATAATCTATCGATTAGATTTATGATTCAGAAATTATGAAAGTAGGGTAGACATGTGGAGATTATCCAGCTGAACAAAACGTGCATTTATCAAACAGGTTTGTTTTCCACAGACCTTTCCAGCTATTTTCCAAAACCCTGTGGAGAAATCACATGGCTTTTTGTCGAGGGAACCAGCAGCTTACTTCCTGGTTTTAGGACGCGTCACCTCTCAATATGATGCCAATATAAACAAGGTCTTCTGTCGGCTCTGTACATCAATGCCGACATATGCTGACAAGTAGTGAAGAGTAGACAATATAAAGGTATTGGCGAAATGTCTCAGCAGTTTAGGATAATGAAGGTTCTAATCAAATCAATTACATAGCCATTACATGTCTAACTCCTAATGACAGGAAGGCAGAAAGCGCATTATACAAATAATAATACTCGTAAAAATAGCAGAATTTTTTTAACAATGACCACAATATCATTATTTTAATAAACCAAATATGAACAGAGGGCCAGTGGCATGTTACCCTTAATGTCTACCTCTGCGGTAAGTCACTATATCCCCCCCCCGACAATTTACTAGCGGTATTTACTTGCTGTACCGCGGTGGGCCGGCGGTACCGAAGTTGGCCGGTCGAGAGTCCCGGGCTGATTTGTAGTCCCAGTCCGCCCTGCCAATGGCCTTATTTTTGCCGGAGGGCAGAGGAGCGATAATGTAGGAGCTATAATCAAGGAACCACCAGACCATCCTTCGATGAAATCCTCAGACACTCGCCCCGCCCCCTTACTGTGTATCGCTCACTGATTGGACGATGCAGCGCATGCACTGATCTGATACTTCTTGACATGAGAGCAGTTTCCCAGCGGAGTGAAGAAAATACATGAACCTCACGAGAGTCACTCCTCAGTTTATACTGTGTTTTGTTTCAATTAATGTATCATTTAGTTACAAATATGTGATATATCTGAACAACAAAGTGGTCAAAAATCATTTTATTCATTTTTTGGAAACATTTTCATGATCGCTTTTTTCGTTTTACATTTTCATTTATTGTCATTTCCATTCAGTCAGTCATTAAGTGCTATTAAAATGTTAATTTGCTACATATCCACACAAACAAACAAAGTGTGCACTCCAATGAATGTTAATCAAACTGGGTTTTGATAGATAATATATCTCTTTTTCTTCTCTCAATTATTTTATTTATTTTGTGCACGAATCAATATTAATCAAACTATTGTTCGTTTATACATTTTAAGAATGGCGTTTATTTTTTTTAGAATGAGTTCTTATTTGATTTTATTTATTTGGGTCTACAACAGATGATACAAATGTTTGTGTCAGTAAATGTGTACTAACAGAGGCGGGGGTGTTTGTGGAAATAACGGGGACAGAGCTGCTGTCAGACGATCAGCTGTGCAGCGTCATCGGACGTCGCTTCACGTGACGCTCCGGAGGAAAGGACGTCCCATTGCTCTTAAAACTCATTTCCCTGCTTCTCGTGGTTTCCTTGCATCTCTCCATGCTTCCCTGGAGGGAGGGACTAGTCACAGGGAAACGACGCAAGTGAGGGACCCAAGGAATCCATTTAACCGAAGTGAGAATGACCCCATGTCTCCTTAAATATCCTTGCGTCAGCGTCTCACGTGTTGGGCGTGCTCTCTTCTGACCATATTTGGAAGTACAACTTTCGCGGCCGCAGCTAGACCCTTCTCAGCCACTGTAGTGTCGTGTCAGGTGGGCGTGTCGTGTACCATCGTGTACCGTCGTGTACTGTCCGCGGCCGCAGCTAGACCCTTCTCTGCATTTCAGCTATTGGGACGTCCTTTAAAATGGCGTGTCAGGGTATTCTTTCACACACAGTGACGTCACGAGCTACCCACAATGCAACGCGCGCCATAGATATATATATAAATCCGCCATTTTCCTGGAGGTGCTAATATCCTGGAGGTGCTAATGTAATCAGCTAGCTAACGTAGCCAGGCAGAGCGCACTAGGTTTTTTTTCTGAATTAACAACCGAAGAAATCGCTGCATGTCTTCGGATTACATCTCTGGACTTGAGGGGTGGGCTCTAGGTCGTTACCAGCGTAAACTAGAGCTGTGTGGGTTGTCCGATTGCCCTTACAGACTGCCTGCAGATGTATGGAAAAACGACCCTCGAAAGTGGCCTTCGGTCGATTTTGGCAGCATCTACGTCTATATTCTGGAAACACCAGGTGAATACCCCACTTGTCACGATAATATTATCATGCCAATGCATATATGTGGTATTTTAGAGTTGACTAGATATTGATTAAGGCAATAGAACATCTTTGATAATGTCTTCTGGCCAATCAGAATCAAGATAACGACGTGGTGTTGTTGCAGGAAGTCCCGACGGAGAATATTTTTGCTGTAGTACATCTCTATATACATCGATACAACATTACGTGTTGATAGAAATCAACACGTAATTAAATAAGACCCCACGGTTTGATGATTGATGGGTGTGTGGGCTGTCTTTCATTTTGACACACAGAACAATGGGGGCAATCCACCCTTATCCACAATGTAAAGTAATTCACAGCCTCTTCCCTCTTCTCTCTGTGGGGAGCAGCAGGTTCAGCTTTCAGAACAAAGTAACAAAAAACTGAAATGGCATTCATTTTTTTTTAAATATGTTGTGTAGTAATAGATTTATTTATTTTTCTTCTCAAGAGAGGACCAGAATGTGTATTTTATGTTAGTATTTCAAAAAATCTCCTGGGGGAGAATCTCCCCAGACCCCCCTGCAGGCGTTGGGTTTTCAGCATGTCAGCTCTTTCACAATTCAGTTTTCCCGGGAAATGTAAGTTTCGGGGTGGGCCCGCCCTGGTACATCAAATGCCCGCCCAGAGACGTATGTCTGCCGCCGGGTCTGAGGAGGGGTATTGGGATGAGGCTCATGTTCCTGATGCTGTGGTAGTGTCAGACTAACTCAGAGTCAGATTAACTTTCATGCTGTAATCCTGAGCCGATGGACACTCCATGGGTGTTTTGGTTACTCTCAGCAATATTTCGTTCTGCACATTTGATGAGTCAAACACTGAAGCAGTTCTCTGAGACCACCAGTGGCGACTGGTCATTAGGGGCAGGTGGTCATTAGGCACAGCCCCACCTAGTGTCAGCAGAAAGTATTACAAATAATGATTACAAAAAAATGCAAAAAATAAATAAAAAAATATATTAAATATATTTTAAGATCATGTTTAATCATCTGATTCGTCTGTACATTGCTGTTTTAGTCTGTGTTCTTCTAATTAGTGTCTACAGTGTGTGCCTATTGAGCTGTTTAGAGCCATGTGGGACAAAACCCGATCCTGCCCCTCCCTCTTACGGCCCGTCTACACTACAGCGTCGACAGCGTCGAAAGCTCCAAGCTGCTCCAAGCTGCTCCAAGCTGCCCATTCACTTTCAATGGGGTGACGTCACGTAGCCGCGCTTTTTCGCCGAACTGAATTGTGGGTAGCAGAGCGAGGCGTCTCAGGCGTCCCAGGCGACCAGAAGTTGAACATTGTTCAACTTCTGGTCGCCGGAGTAGCCAGCGCCAGCCAATCAAATCCCGTTTCCCAAAATCTGACAGCTGAAGCCGTAGCCAATCAAACCGCGTCTAAGCTGGGAGAGATATCCCGCCGTTCATTTCTATATTTCAAAAAAAGTCGGAGGAGAAACTAACTATTGCCGTAGCAATCACCCGGTTTTGTATGACCAGACCCTGTTCACCTACCGGGATACAAACCGGAGGAACCAGGCATGGAGGGAGGTGGCAGAGACAGTGGGGGAAACTGGTAGGTTTTCGCCTGTTTGGGGAGTTTATATATATATTGCTCGCTTAAAATCCCCGGGGGTTTTTGCTTTGTATGTCGGGGGCGGGAGATTCATGTGATTGGTTGTTGGTCGTGTTGCTTGAATAAAATCCCCAAGCTCCAGACACGCCCAGCTCCAAGCTATTTTTGGAGCTGTAGTGTGGACGCTCCGTTACTGTCTAACTTCTGGTCGCCTGAGACGCCTCGCTCTGCTACCCACAATTCAGTTCGGCGAAAAAGCGCGGCTACGTGACGTCACCCCATTGAAAGTGAATGGGCAGCTTGGAGCAGCTTGGAGCTTTCGACGCTGTCGACGCTGTAGTGTAGACGGGCCGTAAGTCAATGGTGACTGTAAAAACTACACTGCGCATGCTCAGAATATTTTCCTATTTAATGTGTGTGGCAAAAAAAGAATGACCATAGGGGCAAAGTGCTGCCATCCCCACTAGGGTTGCCAGAAACTGACCATGATCAAAATCGATTATTCGGCAGCCCTGGCGAATAATAATCGATTATTCGACCGACCCCCCCCCCCCCCCCGCGGGAGAAAAAAAAAGGAATTCCGTTGTTTTCTTTACTGAAACATGTTTAACAGTACAAACAACAAACAAGCATGTCATCACAACGACATGGCCTTGAAGTGAAGTTGGTAATGGCCGGCTGTGCTGCGTCTTTCTCTGTAACCTCTTTGGCGTGCTTCGCACTCAAATGCGAACGCATTGTTGAGGTTGAGCTGTGATAGACCAACGTCTTTTCGCAGAGCTTGCATTTAACTTCCTTTGGACTTGTAAGTTCGAAGTATTTCCACGAGGAGGAACTCTTTTTACCTGCCGCTTTGTTCATCTTTAGTCACACGTGTGAGGGGGGGCGGGGTCGGTGTGTAGCAGCTGCAGCAGCAGTCTGCTCTGCACGCAGGCTTCCTCCAAGTTTACAGTAAAACAAACTGGTGGTGTGACCAATGACCATTTACAAGTATTAATACTATTACTATTATTAGCATATATATATATATATCGATTTTTAAAAATAATATTCGATTATGGAGACTGTAGCGAATATTCGAATAATCGAATAATCGCTCGCATCCCTAATCCCCACCATACGTCATCTCACATAAGTCAGAGCTGATTGGCTGTAAATACGTGTGCCGCGAAAAGTGTGGTGTGTGAAGAGCAGGTGAAGAGGACCAAAACCAGGAAGTAAGCTGCGCATGGCTTCCCTCGACAAAAAAGCTATAGAAGAGGCTTCTCAATACTCAAATTTCCCCTCCTCGACTCCTCGGTCCTCCGGTAGTGACCCGTAAATGAATTTCAGCGCGCCATTTTGAAGGACGTCTCATTTCTCTAAATGCACACCGAGGACCGAGGATCGAGCGTCGAGGAGGCTCTCTGGAGGAGCTATAACCGAGGATACACTAGAGCAGGGATCACCAACTACATGTGTCCAAGGGCCGAAATGTAATCAATAGACACTATCGCGGGCCAGCGATTTTTATATAGCCCAGAATTTTATAAATAGTATTCAGATTACTTTTGGAATACTTTCTTTTTCCATAACAGATGGGTATGTTTTGGTGAACAGGAGACACTTGTGTTACTGTTTTCATGGCTTATCAAGAACTCAAACACAACATCTTGGTGTCATTCTGGACAGCTCTCTCATCTGCACCCCACATAAAAAACATCACCCGGACTGCATTCTTTGTACTGTCTTAAAACCTTTCCTTGGAATATGTTATGAATTGTAAGGTGTCCTTGGGTGCTTTGAAAGGCGCCCTTAAATAGAATGAATTATCATTATTATTTATTATCTGAAACGATGTAATAACTTTTAAAACTTTTTCCAGTCACTTGCCCCATGCATTCAGCAGCAGCAGGCCATTCACTTTGATTTTATCCCGTTATAAATGTCATCATTTCGACAATAAAGAAATGCTACATAAACGATATCTTGCACATTTTATCTAACCATCTCCGTTTCTAACTTTCAATATATTTTAAAAGAGATCTCTCTCTCTCATCTGCGTGCGGGGGCGGGGCCTCACAGACACGCTGCATCTCTCTCTCGCTCACAGACACGCTGCAGCGCTGTGCAGTGTGCACACTGTTCTGCCGGTAATGAATATTACATTTTGTGAGGAAACTTTTCCACTAATAACTCCAATAAGTATTCCAAAATGTATTCACTTCAGGTTTACGAAAGTAACTGTAATCAGATTACTCGTTTTTCAAATGTAACGCCAGCTGAATACAGTTAGCCGACTTGATTTTTGTATTCTGATTACGTAACGCCGTTATGTTTTCCGTTACAACCCAACCCTGCTTCTAGGCTACTCTCCCGCAGCTCCAGCCTCTCTGTTGGACTCTGTCGCAGCTGGGCTACTGCTGTGGTGCGGAGCGCATTAACCAGACTCTTCATCAACGAAGGATCACTTCTTCTTCAGGGGAGGGAAGGTTTCGCAGTCTACTGTCCCGCAGCTGCTGCCTCTCTGTTGGACTCCGGTACTGCACCTTACTCACGAGACGTTGTAAACAAAGAAATGGGTGGGGGGCGAATGCAGTAACCACTCCGCCAACGCCACAGTCACCCCCGTCGTGCGGGCCGGATGAGAATGTATGGCGGGCCGGATGTGGCCCGCGGGCCACCAGTTGGTGGTCACTGCACTAGAGGCTTCTCAATACTCAAATTTCCCCTCCTCAACTCCTCGGTCCTCCGGTAGTGACCCGGAAATGAATTTCAGTGCGCCATTTTGAAGGACGTCTCATTTCTCTAAATGCATTTCCGGGAACGGTGGAGGCGTGACGCACGGCCGGACTTATCTCAGCCAATGACAGCTCTGCATGCATCCCCTGGATATTATTTTAGAAACTGCTCTCATCGCAACGCGATGTTTACAGAGAGAACAGCTGTGAGGCCCGTGCAGAAAGCAGAGCAGTGTGTAAAATATATATCACTCAGTATAACAGACCTACACTCTTTATTTGCTTTAGTTTAGTAGATATCTACAAAGAGTCGATATTTTTCTAAGAACATTTAGTGCTTCACATAATAAAATACACAACGGCTGTAGCCTGATTATGCTTTAGGAGCTGTAGGTGTGTGTGGTACAGTGTCGGTGCGTGTTGTACAGTATGTAGGTGTGTGTTGTACAGTGCACAGATGCGGCGGACAGACAGGTCTCAGTTGGTTTGGTGTCCTCTGCTTACTTTTAATACTTGCAAATACAACTTTTGGCCCGTAATTTCAATTCCCCATTTCAGCGACCAGAGAGGGGGGGGGATATATCCAGTCTCTGATTGTGTTACATTATTATGAGAGTGCTCTCATACTTTAAATTGCATATATTTATATAAATATATTTGTGTGTGTGTCTGTAGCCTGGTATTGTCTCATTATACCGCACTCTCAATGAATTCAAAGTAAATATGTGGGGGAACAATGTTCAGCTGATCTAACAGAGATTATAAAATATGACAAAACACTCGACAGATGATGCAGCTGTTGCCACGTAATAATGAATGGACGTCGCTTTAATATGACCGCTCAGAGGAGAGGAGTTCTCATTTCTTTAAACGTCTGCTGCTTCCCCTCCTCTCTCGTCGGTTACCCTCCTCGGTCCTCCGCTCGCATCTCCTGTGGGCGGGACTAAGTCTTGAGGAGGGGAGTCGAGGAGGGGACATTTAAGAATTTAGAAGCCTCTACTGATGGTTCCTTCACGGCTCCTCCGCGGATGCATTTCCGGGAACGGTGGAGGCGTGACGCACGGCCGGACTTATCTCAGCCAATGACAGCTCTGCATGCATCCCCTGGATATTATTTTAGAAACAACGCGATGTTTACAGTGAGAACAGCTGTGAGGTCGTGCAGAAAGCAGAGCAGTGTGTAAAATATATATCACTCAGTATAACAGGCCTACTCTCTTTATTTGCTTTAGTTTAGTAGATATCTACAAACAAAGAGTCGATATTTTTCTAAAACCATTTAGTGCTTCACATAATAAAATACACAACGGCTGTAGCCTGATTATGCTTTAGGAGCTGTGGTGTGTGTGGTACAGTGTGTAGGTGTGTGTGTGGTAGGCTACAGTGTGTAGGTGCGTGTTGTACAGTGTGTCGGTGTGTGTTGTACAGTGCGCAGATGCGGCGGACAGACAGGTCTCAGTTGGTTTGGTGTCCTCTATTTTAATACTTGCAAATACAACTTTTGGCCCGTAATTTCAATTCCCCATTTCAGCGACCAGAGAGAGGGGGGGGAAATATCCAGTCTCTGATTGTGTTACATTATTATGAGAGTGCTCTCATACTTTAAATTGCATATATTTATATAAATATATTTGTGTGTGTGTGTGTCCGCATCTGTAGCCTGGTATTGCCTCATTATACCGCACTCTCAATTAATTCAAAGTAAATATGTGGGGGAACAATGTTCAGCTGATCTAACAGAGATTATAAAATATGACAAAACACTGACAGCTGATGCAGCTGTTGCCACGTAATAATGAACGGACGTCGCTTTAATATGACCGCTCAGAGGAGAGGAGTTCTCATTTCTTTAAACGTCTGCTGCTTCCCCTCCTCTCTCCTCGGTTCCCCTCCTCGGTCCTCCGCTCGCATCTCCTGTGGGCGGGACTAAGTCTCGAGGAGGGGAGTCGAGGAGGGGACATTTAAGAATTGAGAAGCGTCTAGAGCCTCATCCCAATACCCCTCCTTTCCCTCACTCGCTTCCCTTCCTTGCGTCTTAGCTCCGCCTCCGTAAGATGCGAGCGAGAGACACGAGGAGGACAGAGGAGTCCTCAGGTATTAATTGGGATGTCCTCATTCACTCAAACGTCACTTTTAAACGACGTCTGTTAATGATGACATGTGCACAGCTGTATCCCCTCTCATCGGGCTTAACTGAATAACCCCTTAGAACCGGCCCATTTGTTGTTAAATATTTATTTAAATGAATGAATCTTTCTCTTGTTAGTCAAGGAATTCAATGTATTGGTTGGTCCTGCTTTTGTGTTCCGTTTTGTTGTAAAATGTAGCCTAGATTTAAATAAAAATATAATTATAGTAATGTGAAAGCCTTTTAGAAATGAATTGCACATAATAATTCCCACGGAGCTGTGAGCACTTATACATTTATGTGACGCTTTTCCACTCATCTTCCAGTTGTCGGTTTTCCTCTGTTGAAATGGACCAGCTGTGAAGGTGGGGGCGGGGCTTTTATACGCGAGTAGTGAAAACACTTCCGCGTAGTCTGCTCGCGTGTATCCTCCCTTTCGTCTCCTCCCTCGCCCCTCCTCGACTCCTCCGTGTGCATTTCAGCTGATCGATTTCCGGGTCAAGTCCCGGAGGAGGGGAAGAGAGGAGTCGAGGAGGGGTATTGGGATGAGGCTAATGAGATTTCTCCATAGGATTTTAGAAAATAGCTCCAAATAAGATCTGTGGGAAACGTAGCTGTTAGATAAATGCATGTTTTGTTCAGCCGGATAATATCCACATGTCTACCCTACTTTTATAATTTTCTAATCATAAATCTATTGATTAGATTAATGATAGACTTTTGAAACTACAAGAACATAAGGAGGACTTTTACAAAAAAGTAATAGAGATTTTTGTCCAGAGGGATAGGCAAATGGACTTAATCTTCAAGTCAAGGTAAGACTGCAATTTTATTGAAAATGGGATCTTACTAAGAGAGAACAATTCAATATTTAAATGATAAAATTACATGTTTTGGGTATCCTTCTGTTGAACTGTCTGTTTAAAATTAATTGAAGCATCAGACAAAAAAAGCTTTTTAAAATAATGTTATATTTTGATTTAGGTCAAAATATAATATTTGTAAACCTGAAGAGCCAGTGCCTCGCCAGCCATGAACATCACTGCAGAAGCTTATAGACATCTAAGTTTGTTGTGCCCCACCACTTTTGTACATAAAAACGCCACTGGAGACCACAGTCACATTGGCCCTTTCTCATTTCATCAAATCCCCCTCCTCGACTCCTCGGTCCTCCGGTAGTGACCCGGAAATGAATTTTAGCGCGCCATGTTGAAGGACATCTCATTTCTCTAAATGAACTTCGAGGAGCTAAAATCGAGGATACACTGATGGGTCCTCCACGGCTCCTTCGCGGATGCATTTCTGGGAACAGAGATGTTTCAAAGAGTCGTGAGTACGGCCGGACTTATCTCAGCCAATGACAGCTCTGCATGCATCCCCTGGATATTATTTTAGAAACTGCTTTCATTGCGATGTGATGTTTCCAGAGAGAACAGCTGTGAGGTCCTGCAGAAAGCAGAGCAGCGTGTATACTATAGTATAACAGGCCTTCTCTCTTTATTTGCTTTAGTTTAGTAGATATCTACAAACAAAGAGTCGATATTTTTCTAAAACCATTTAGTGCTTGACATAATAAAATACACAACGGCTGTAGCCTGTTTTAGGAGCTGTAGGTGCGTGTGTGTGGTGTAGGTGTGTGCGACGCGTAGATGTAGCGGACAGACAGGTCTGGTTTGGTGTCCTCTGCTTACTTTTAATGTAAATAAAACTTTTGGCCCGTAATTTATTTTCCTCATTATAGCGACCAGGGGGGGGGGGGGGGGGGGGGGGGGGGGGGATATATCCAGTCTCTGATAGTGTTACGTTATTATGAGAGTGCTCTGTTTGATTCTGAAATTGTATATATTTATATAAATATATACGTATATATATATATATATATATATGTGTGTGTGTGTGTCCGCATCTGTAGCCTGTTATTGTCTCATTATACCGCACTGTGAATTCATTCAAAGTAAATCTATAAGTCGTCATGAACACATCTGTCCATCAGACAGAGGGCTGCTGCCTCCTGTCATCATTAATGGACGTCTCTTTAAAATGACCGCTCAGAGGAGAGGAGTTCTCATTTCTCTAACCGCCTGCTGCTTCCCCTCCTCTCTCCTCGGCTCCTCCGCTCGCATCTCGTGCGGGCGGGACTAAGTCTCGAGGAGGGGAGTCGAGGAGGGGAGTTAGAGAAATGAGAAAGGGCCATTGACTCTGGTCTCAAAGCTTTTTAGAGCCAGCTGCTACTCAAAACAAAAACCATTTATGAATTCATAAATATTTATACATATTTTAATATTATAACTGTTTCGTTTACCTCCAGTCCAATGTATAACAATTAACTCAGATTGACGAAGAAACTTTTATGATGAAAATCTACGCATTTTATTCAAAAACTGATAATGGTTTAAAAGATCAATCATCTATCTGGTTATTTATTAAATAACTGTATTCAGAGTAAAACATCTAAAAGTAGAATTCCAATCATGCGTACATTTTCAAAGTTCTGAGATGCTGAAATGTTGGATGGTTCTTGATCGTTTTGACCATCACATACTTTCAGGATCCAGAGATCAGCTGCAGGATTTCAGCAGCCACTGGAGACAAATCCACGTGGCACCTGGGAAAGAGGAAAGAAAGGTTATTCATGATATCATACATTAGTTTACTGGTGATATCAAACACATCCAAACTATTCCTTAAAAAGGTGAAGATGAGTCTCAATTGCATAAAGGCTAAGAGGCATTTTCACGATGGGATACCAGCCGACAGCCTGTGTTGCATGTCCCTCACTCTTCTCTCGTTCGCCTCAAACTTTATTCATCCATATATATATTTTAATCTATTAAGGCAACATGGCCCAAAAAAGTGCACATGAATGTCATGTCCTGAACGTATGCCTTCAAATCTTCATAAAAGGTTTTCTACTGCACATCATTTCTCCAGCTCTTGTGTGGCTCCACAGTTTGCAGTAAAACTGAAGACTAGGGAAAGAACATCTATTTGGAAATGAGATAGATAGCAAATATAGTGTCATTTTCATTTAGGCTTCATTATGGACATCATGCGTTTGATTCTGGGCATTGGTGTATTGATAGAAGTGCAGCTGTCTGATTTGAGCTTTTATTATTATTTATTTTTTATACAATAAAAAAAAAGTAATGTTCAGTTTCATTCAAGACCACTGAAGAGGGAGCTCTTGTCTTAACATGAAGACAATGGGGGGCTATTTTTTCCTTGAAAGTGAATGAACCCACCAAAGACTTCTTCCCTCAGCATCACCACTTAGAATAAGCCTTGTGGCTAAATAGCGGCCTGCCTGTAAATGAGAATGATACGGGGAGGAGGGACTGTGAGGGAAATGAACAGAATCTAGGTCATATTTAAGTACGGCAGCCGAGAGCACCGGAGCAGGTAATGATAATAAAACGTTGATATATGGACCTTTCATAACAGGAAATGCAGTTCATAGTGCTTTGAACAAATCAATAACACAGGTATTAAAACTGATGCTGCTTTTTGTCCGACTGATTTGACATATATTCATCTCTTTTCTCTAAAACTTTCCCTTTATGAGTATCCTATTTGTGTTATCGCCATGGAATAGTTATCACAATACAAAACAGGTTTTAAATAAATACTGTTGCTCAAATATATTGAACGTGCAACAGTTGCAACAATATTAGTATATTCGTGGTTCATACACATTTCCCCCAGATTTATTGGCAGATTTCTCTGACCATTACATTCAGACTATGTATGCTAGTTTGCCTGTGCTGGCTGTCAGTAAAATACACTCTGCTTGTATGATCAATATATTAAAACAAATTCCAAAGAAAAAAAGAAAAATGTCTTTCCATACTCTCTTTTTGAAAAATGTCTTTCCATACTCTCTTTTTGAAAAATGTCTTTCCATACTCTCTTTTTGAAAAATGTCTTTCCATACTCTCTTTTTGAAAAATGTCTTTCCATACTCTCTTTTTGAAAAATGTCTTTAAAGCGTTTTCTTTTAAATTCATGAATAGCAACAGTATTTTATGTCATAATCAAATCATAAATGTCATAGTTCACAAAAAGTTCATAGTTTTCTTCCAAAGTATGTTGTTATTAAATTGTTATATGTAGTGAATGTCATGATGTTGTCACAATAATCATAAAAAAAAAATCGTAGTCTGTCAAATAAGTCATACAATAGTTTGCTATAAATAGGTAACAACAAGTCATGGTATATCAATCTATCCATATTTCTGGAAAAAATTGACAATGACAAACCAAAAATGTCAAGAAAAGTAATAAGTAGTTAAGTATTCCTTTACAGAGTCATATGACAAGTGGTGGTATAACAATATAGTATACTCTAACAAAAGTCCTGAAGATGTTTGGTTTCTCTTTATAACTAAACACCACTAAAATATGATACGAACAAACATTCAGTCGTCATTTTGTGACTATAATCTGTCTGTAATCTACCCCCCCCCCTCCCCTCTGCTCTTCCTCCCAGGTGTCTTTGAGGGCAGCCTGACAGCGAGGCCAGCAGAAGCCCAACCCCCCCCCCGCTCTGAGTTGATTAAAACCCACATAATTAACATCATTAACACATCTCCCAGAGGCCGTGGAAATCCTTCAAAGTTTGTGAATATTGAAAACATAAATTGGATCCACAAAAGTTTTAGGACAAACTTTAGAGTAACTCATTACACCTCTGCACCTTCACTGCCCTTGTGGAGCCAAACAAGGAACCCCTCTCTACCTCTCACTTTGATCAGATCTCAATAACTGCATGTTCACCCGGCGGTTCAGGAATCTGCTCTCCGCGGTGGCAGACTGGATCAGACCATGTGACATATTAGTCCTGTTAGGGTTTACATGTGGCCATTGCAGAGTGAGCTGTTCTATGAACCAATGGTTCCCACTCTTCATCGCCTCCCCCACAATGAGCTAAAGTGTCCCTTCATTGACTCTCCTGATAGATTATAGACTACAGACTTTATGAAAAGGTGGATGATGTTATAGTATAATCTTGTTATGCAGAGGGTTTGCAGCTATGAGCAAACGTCTGACAGCTTCATGTTCAAATTGAACCCAGCAACAGGAGATCAGGTTTCTGGGCCTCAGGGCTTCTCTTCAGGACGGAGAACTACGAGTGACGCCCCCCCCCCCAAAATCTACTCTCGCTCAGGCTTGAGGTTTTGAAAAGGCATTCCTCAGGTTGCCATGGTAAAGGCTGAATGACATCATTTGGGTGAGGAACTCTCCACGCCGCTCTTCTCTTTCCGTCTCGTCTCTCTGCCGCAACTCCTCTCATCCTCTCAATTAACCCCCCCCCCTCCTCCCTTCTCTCTTCTCCTCTCTCCTCATAACTCCTTTCATCTCCTGCCCTTTCTCCTAAAACCTCTGCTCCCCTCCTCCTACCTAAACCAGTGGGAGTGTGCCAGTCTCAGCCACTTCAAAGGCTGGAGCTGATCTTGCTTTCATCTGCTAGAGAGGGAGAGCAGAGAGGTGACGAGTGGAGAGGGGAGAGAGAGAGAGAGAGGTGGAAGAGGAAGAAAATGGAGGGGGGAGAGAGAAGGAGAAATGGGTATAGAGGGTGACAAAAAGGGAAGAAAAGGGGGGACCGAGGAGAGAAGAGGCCTCTATAGCAGGACAACAATACACCTTATTATTGATCTGACAGGGTGTGTGTGGGTGGGTGTGTTTGATTGAAAGACAGACAGAGAGATTGTGTATAGAAGAGGGTGAAAGCACTATTGGTGTGTGTGTGTGTGTGTGTGTGTGTGTGTGTGTGTGTGTGTGTGTGTGTGTGTTTGTGTCAGGTCGCTGGTCTCATACATCAAGAGATCAAAAGGAAGGGAGAATGGTCACTAAGGCGACAAAACCCTTGGCACAAAGAGGGTACACACATTTTGCCCACATACTCATAAAGGCAGTTAGATGCAACACACACACACACACACACACACACACACACACACACACACACACACACACACACACACACACACACACACACACACACACACACACACACACACACACACACACACACACACACACACACACACACACACACACACACACACACACACACACACACACACACACACACACACACACACACACACACACACACACACACACACACACACACACGCACACACATCAGAGTGAGGGGACATTGATGTGTGTCTGCGAACCACACAGACACCTACTCATCATCCCTCCTCCACCCTTATTCTCTCACTGTTTGGTCTGATTCACTGTTTGTGTGAGAGGGAATGTTGCGGGTGCCACGCCCTGTTCTCAAGTTGCCCTTAGCATAGGGAAAGTGAACAACTGTTTTATGAATGGGAGTAAAGTGGACGACACTTTAAATCAACACTAAAAACTCACTTCTTCTCCCTGGCCTTCTAGTCAGAGCGGAGCACGACTCCTGACATTTCCCTGTGTTTGATTTTTATATTTATTGTCTTCTGTTTGCGAATGTAGTAATGTGTTATTTATTATTTGCATGTACAGCACTCGACCAAAAATCGTTTTTAAAATGTGTTATATAAATAAAACCTGATTTGATTTGACACAGGAATTTCATGAAGTGGAGACAAAAGTATTTAAGCTATATGTAAACTAAACTGATACCGTAGTTAGTAACTGAGTATGTGCTGGTGTACTTTTCACATTTGTATTAGCTTCTGTTGTTTGCAGTTTGTTTACAGGTAAGCACTGCTGGCAGTAAGATGAACTCGGCTGTGTTCCCTGAGCATTTCTTGTGGTTCAGATTGTATTGATCTTGGTTTGATTCCCATTACCTTCACAGAACCCAGACAAAGCTCCCAGGAAGATGTTACCTTGCCAGGTATGTGAGGAGCTGCAGGTCATGTTTCCTGCCACTGATATGAAATCTCAAGAGAAGCCCAAACAAAGAACACTTTTTGTTTCTAATATACAATGCCTTGCACAAGTATTCACCCCCCTTGGCATATTTCTAGTTTTATTGCATTAAAACGTTTTAATTTAACGATTTAATTAGATTTGTTGAGAATATGTGGTATTTGATATCCACAACATGCCTACAACTTTGAAGATGCAAAACATATTTTTTATTGTGACACAAAATAGAAATTATAATGAAAAAGAGAAAACATGAGCGTGCATAACTATTCACCCCCCCCCAAAGTCAATACTTTGTGGAGCCACCTTTCGCAGCAATAACAGCTGCAAGTCTCTTGGGGCTTGTGTCTATACGCACATCTTTCCACTGGGGTTTGTTTCCATGCTTCTTGGCAACACTGCTCCAGCTCCTTTAGGTTAGGTGGGTGGGTTAGGTGGGTTCCCTGCTTCCCCCTCAGGAGGGGGAAGCAGGGAACCATCCAAGCTGTGTACAGTAAGGATGGGACGTTGTTGACCTCAACTGATGGAGTGTTGGGACGTTGGAAGGAACACTTTGAGGAACTCCTGAACCCGACAACTCCGCCCTCTATGTTAGAGGCAGAGCTGGAGTATGACGGGGGATCAACGCCAATCTCCCGGGGGAGGTCACTGAGGTCGTCAAACAACTCCACAGTGGCAAAGCCCCGGGGGTGGATGAGATCCGCCCGGAAATGCTGAAGGCTCTGGGTGTTGAGGGACTGTCATGGTTGACACGTCTCATCAACGTTGCGTGGAAGTCGGAAACGGTACCGAAGGAGTGGCAGACCGGGGTGGTGGTTCCCCTTTTTAAAAAGGGGGATCAGAGGGGTGTGCCAATTACAGAGGCATCACACTACTCAGCCTCCCCGGGAAAGTTTACTCCAAGGTACTCGAAAGGAGGGTCAGGCCGATTGTCGAACCTCAGATTGAGGAGGAACAATGCGGATTCCGTCCTGGTCGTGGAACGACGGATCAGCTTTATCCGCTTATCCGGTCTACATGTGTTTTGTAGACTTGGAGAAGGCGTATGACCGGGTTCCCAGGGAGTTACTGTGGGAGGTGCTGCGGGAGTATGGGGTGAGGGGGTCTCTACTCAGGGCCATCCAATCTCTGTACTCCCAAAGTGAGAGCTGTGTCCGGGTCCTCGGCAGTAAGTCGGACCCATTTCCGGTGAGGGTTGGCCTCCGCCAGGGCTGCGCTTTGTCACCAATCCTGTTTGTAATATACATGGATCGGATTTCGAGGCGTAGTCGTGGGGGAGGGGGTCTGCAGTTCGGTGGACTAAGGATTGCACCACTGCTTTTGCAGATGATGTGGTTCTGATGGCTTCATCGGTCTGCGACCTTCAGCACTCACTGGATCGGTTCGCAACCGAGTGTGAAGCGGCTGGGATGAGGATCAGCACCTCCAGATCTGAGGCCATGGTTCTCAGCAGGAAACCGATGGACTGTCCACTCCAAGTAGGGAATGAGTCCTTACCCCAAGTGAAGGAGTTCAAGTATCTCGGGGTCTTGTTCTCGAGTGAGGGATCAATGGAGCGTGAGATGGGCCGGAGAATCGGAGCAGCGGGAGCGGTATTGCAGTCGCTTTACCGCACCGTTGTGACGAAAAGGGAGCTGAGCCAGAAGGCAAAGCTCTCTGTCTACCGGGCCATTTTCGTTCCTACCCTCACCTATGGTCATGAAGGATGGGTCATGACCGAAAGAACGAGATCGCGGATACAAGCGGCCGAGATGGGTTTCCTCCGCCGGGTGGCTGGTGTCTCCCTTAGGGATAAGGTGAGAAGTTCGGTCATCAGGGAGGGACTCGGAGTTGAGCCGCTCCTCCTTCGCGTCGAAAGAAGCCAGTTGAGGTGGTTCGGGCACCTAGTTAGGATGCCACCTGGGCGCCTCCCTAGGGAGGTGTTCCAGGCACGTCCAGCTGGGAAGAGACCAAGGGGTAGACCTAGGACCAGGTGGAGGGATTATATCTCTTCGCTGGCCTGGGAGCGCCTTGGGATCCCCCAGTCAGAGCTGGTTGATGTCGCCAGGGAAAAGAAAGTTTGGGGCTCTCTGCTGGAACTGCTACCCCCGCGACCCGACCACGGATAAGCGGGAGAAGATGGATGGATGGATGGATGGATGGATGGGTCCCGCTCGTGTTCAGCCTTCAGGTCATACCACAGATTTTCCATTGGATTAAGGGCTTTCACTTGGCCACTCCAAAACGTTTCCCCTTAAACCACTCTGGCGTCGCTTTAGCAGAATGCTTTGGGTGTCCTGCTGGAAGGTGAACCTCCGCCCAAGCCTCAAATCTCTGGCAGACTGAAACACCTTTCCTCAACTATTTCCCTGTATTTAGCTCCATCCATCACTCCTTCTGTTTTGCCCAGCTTCCAGTCCCTGCCCATCCCCACAACATGATGCTGCCTCCACCTTGCTTCACTGTGGGCGTGGTGTTCTGAGGGGGATCAGAGGGGTTGGGTTTGGGCCAGACGTTTACCTTGATGGCCAAAAAGTTCCATTTTAGTCTCATCCGACCACAGGACCTTCTTCCACGTGTTTGGGGAATCTTCCACATGCCTTTTGGCAAACTCCAAACGTGTTTTCTTATTTTTTGCCTTAAGCAATGGCTTCTTTCTGACGACTCTTCCATAAAGCCCAGCTCTGTGGAGTGTACGGCTTACTGTGGTCCTATGTACAGATTGTCCTCTCTCTGCTGTGGAGCTTACCAGCTCCTTCAGGGTTATCCTCGGCCTCTTTGTTGCCTCTCTGATCGATGCTCTCCTTGCACGGTGTGAGAGTTTTGGTGGGCGGCCCTCTCTTGGCAGGTTTGTTGTCGTGGCATATGTTTTCCATTTTAAAATAATGGATCTAATGGATCTTCGTGGGATGTACAAAGTCTGTGAGATTTTTGTATAACCCAACCCTTTGTCATACTTTGTCCCTGACCCGTTTGGACAGCTCCTTCGTCTTCATGGTGTCGTTTTCTCGCTTAGAAAGGCCACTTGCTGAGGTATGGAGGACTGAGGCCTTCTACAACAGGTGTATATATACAGAGATAATGAGGCACTTGATTTAACACAGGTGAACTTTATTTAAATTATTTTGTGACTCTGAAGTCTTTGTTTGGGCTAAATAGCAAAGGGGGTGCACACACCACTTTTCAGTTTTTAATTATTTTTTATGTTTTAAAAGATGCTCTCTTTTTTTTCGCTTCACCAATTTTGACTGACTTTGTTTGGCCATAAATCCGCCCAAAAATATTATATTATTTTAGTTTTTCTTTGCAAGAAAATAGGAAGGGCGTGAATACTTTTGCAAGGCACTGTATGTATATATTTGATCTCTCAGCTCTGAGCCATTAAGCTGACACTGTCTTGCCAGCAGCCTGCTTTGCATCCTTTCAATTAACAGCTGAGAAAAGGTCAGTTGTGACACGTGTAACGCAGACATGTTCAGACATGCATGAACATAATAAGATGAAGGAGAGGGCTGGAGGAGACATTTTTAAATCCACAACATTGTGTTTTTGGGAACCTTTGAAGAATGGTTTCACCACTAATGTACAGATACTACTGACAGGAATGAGCGCCGCAAATGGCAAAAGTACTATTTTGCCGCAGATATTAAAGAAAAATCAGTTTCAGTTCTTATATCTGTTGTATCAGAAAGGAATAGTGATATTTTATATGACGCGCACAAGTGTCTTCAAACAGCACAAACACGCACCTGTTGGACGTAGTTATGTCCTGCAGTAGACAAAGTAGCCCCGCTCCTTCAGGACATTCTGACCAATCAGATCGCTCTGTAGTCTGCACCTGTAATAAGGGGAGAGAGGAAGAACAAAGTGAGGGAAATAGACTAAAAGGTACGGTCATGTTAGTCATCAGCTAAGTAGCAGTGGTCCACGCTCGACAAGGATGTGAAGGCATTGGTCCGACATGAAAAAAATAAAAATGGTGAGCCGTGTGAGGGAGCATTGTTGCTCTGTGTGACTGCCAGACCACAAATTGCATTATTTCAAAGGTACAACAAATAGGAAGATGGAATACTGTTAAATAATGACCTCTGTTTCCAAGGGTTGCATGATATCCTGTCGCAAAGTCCTTTTTCAAACATTGGACATATAACTCAGGTAAAGGCAGACTATCAGCTAAAACCATCTTTTCGCAAACAATAGGAAACCAACAATGATACATTTATCGTTTGATTTGAGTCATTTTCATATTCTTTGTTATCTTGTGCCACTCAAAATCATTCATGGAGAACTACATGAACCACTGGTCTGAGTTATTACCACAGAATCGCTTTGCAAGTTGCCACAGCCGACTGCTGGGTGACATCACACTCATTTGTCACTGACATTTCAAAGTTAATTGGTCAAAGAGCCAATTTGCCCAAAGTGCGGCTGAATACCCACCCGCGTTAAATGACTCCCTCTTCAGTCCTTCAGCCCTTTTTCTTTCTTTCTACATTGTCATTAGGTTTCTTGCCTGATCATTTTGTTGCAGCCGGAATGTATTCTATGATTCTACTGCTAAATATTTTACACAGCTTTGAACAAGACTAGCTAAAACTGCTTGAGTGTAAAATCTATTCCCTCTCTGAGTTTCCTCACTGCTGTAAAAGTAAGTACAACTTTATTTATATAGCACCCTTCTCAACACGAATGTACATCATTACTCCATGTCTTTGTGTTTTTACTCCAGTCCCAACATGTCTCCAAACACCAGGATGTCCAGGCCCCACACACACCTGCTCTGCCGTTTGTGTGTGTGTGCATGTGTGTGCATTTACAGTGTTTAAACTAAGCTTGGAGTTACTAATATGGTGACAGTTGGTTGTGGAGCAAATGTATTCCAATAAATTAGATAAACGGTGTTTGCCTCTGTAAGTGTTGTTCAAAGGGTGTGTGATAGCGGATATTTATGTGTGTTGTGTGTGTAAGTGAGTGTGTCGGCGTGTTGTGTGAACGTGTTCTCTCTGATCTATGGTGACATCATCACCTCTGTCTCTGCGGCACACAGCATGACTGTTGCTAGGCAACAGGGTTAGGGGGAGACAAAAGACACTCCCCTCCCTCACTAACACACACACACACACATCAGGGCTGTCTTTACAGATGTTGTCTTTGTACTTTATAGTATAGAACGACAGATCATTCACTGAAAAGTGAAAAGTTGCTCTGATGGTGTTAGGAAAAAATATGTCTGCCTCAAAAGACTGCTGTTAAAATGTTATAATGATGTTATAAAATCATTTCTACTTTCACAGAGTTGAACTTTTAACAAATCTTAATCCTGATGATTACTACCAATGATTATTCTGAGAATTGTATGAACCTCTAATGCTTTTTTTTTTTTTAAATTCCATATCAAATCTTGATATCTTTTTATTATTATTTCCAAAGTTCTTACACTTTAAAAGCACATTTCCTTATGTTTGTAATAAAAGTAAGCAAACACTTTTTGTGTTAAATTATAAACGTATACAAACGGCATTTTAGTTTTCTGTACTACATGGCCCTGCACACAGCTGGCCTTCTGCAGGGTAGATGGATGGACGATGGAGAATACATGGACATAAAGGCTTTGACATTAGAGACTCTGTGCTGAGAGGAAGAAGCTTAGACCTGAGAGAGGACGGACAAACACAGGACATCATCCACATCCTGCCTGGACTAATAGTTTGTCATAGTAAGTCAACATGATTTACAGAATACTACTACAAACATAACATTTCTGCATCACAATTTAACATTACACCGTGATAGACATGAATCATGCATACATGCAAAGGGACTAAACACGGAACACATTACATTCTGTGTTGCCACACGCAAACTTAAAAAAAGACAAATGAAAATGCTTTTAACAAAATAATAAATGCTTATTTCTCTATCAGCTCCTTAAGAATCCCTTTTTATTTAATTTGCATTCCCCTTTAAATCTTTTCAAGTTGTGTGTTGAGAAAAAAAAAGACAAGTTGAAGATGTCACTAATTCAGACTCTATCCAGCCTCCCTCTCTCCTCCTTTGCAGTTCCTAAGCTATTAGCGGGATCTTTGATTGAGATTAACGGAGCCCTGAAATCAATGAAAGATAATTAAAAAGCCTTTGTTGAAGGGCAGGCACTTGTGTGTGTGTGTGTGTGTGTGTTTGAGAGAGAGTGTGTGAGTCATTGTGCTTCTTTGACGGTGTATCTGTGAAAAAGTGTGTGTTATGGTAATTGAATGTCTGTTGCATTCGTTCAAAGGTGGATATTGCTCTCTGCCAACTGATTGATAATGGGATTAAAAAAAGGAATTTAGCAACACTTCTTTTTCTTTAAAGAACTTTACCATTTAAATCTTTCTAAATGAACTGATGTGCGTCGGGTATAATGACTATATGTGCAGGATGGTCGATGGGTAGTTTTCAGAGGAAATAAATGAGATGTGCTTCTAGCACAGAGGTGCATAGTGACTCATTCACCAGCTATGAGAAAACAGCCAAAACACACCATGATGTCACTGCTCACTCTGAGCAAAGAGGAAATGAAGGACCTTTCACCTGAGGTCAAATTTGCTAAGAGAAAAAAAGCAGTTTATTATAAGATTATACTATAAACGTATGTGTGACAGAGGGGTTGTTCAAACTAAATAGTGAGACACACACACATGCACGCACTCACACAGACACACATGTAAGGTAGCTTCCAGGCAAAGCCTTCTGTTGGATCATAAGATTTCAGTGACAGCTGACCTTGTGTCCCACGTGCAGAAACTCTTTTATGACCCTACGGCCAAGCCAAACATTAGGAATGCATTTTACATAATTCATGGGGTCCAAAGAAAATCAGCCAATATTTCACAATTGTTATGTTAACTTTTTAAGATCAATTTTCATTCGACTGACCTCACCAACCTTGCCTTTTTTTTTTACATAGCTGTTTAAATAATTGGTAAATTCTGAAAAACTCTGGATTAAATTCAGTAAGTACATTTTTTAAGCATGCATATCGATACTTTTAAATAAACTTATTCCTAAAATATCTGCCCCCAACTTTAGAATAGTATTGTTATGCAACCACAACTCTATGTTTAAGTTATTAATGTTATCTGCAGCTGCTTCCATTTCCTCCATGGAAAACATGGAGCTACTGTTTTCATTACATTTGGGGAATAGAAGCTTAATTTGATCTCCTCCTGCTTTACTGCTCTCTCATGAGTCAGCCATCTTTGGCCTGTTCTACCAATCATTTTGATTTTCAGACTATCAGAGTTGGGAAGACACGCAAACAGAGAGTGACAGGCAGATACAAAGCAACACTTTTGCTCCCCTCCGTCTGCTCCCCTCCGTCTGCTCCCTCTGTCGGGTCAAATATAACGCCAAGGTTGCGTGCCTGGGTGGAGGGGGAAACAGGGGTGCCATCAATGGTGACTGTCAGGTTGGGGTTTTTGCTGAGGGTGGATTTGGAGCCGATGAGGAGGAGTTCAGTTTTATTGCTGTTGAGTTTGAGGAAGTTGTGTTGCATCCAGGTGCTGAGGAAAATCTGTGTGTCATCAGCGTAACAGTGAAAGTCCAGGTTGTATTGGCGGAGTATGTGACCAAGGGGGAGGATGTAGATGATGAAGAGGAGGGGGCCGAGTACTGAACCTTGGGGAACACCTTGGGTGACTGAAGCTGTGGCAGAGGAGTGGTTGTTGAGGGAGATGAAGTGGGATCTGTCGGACAGGTAGGAGAGGTAACCCCACCACCACCATGGGCCACTCGAATCACAACATTACCCTAACCCTAACCCTCACACCAGATACTGACTGGTTTTCGGACCCCCCCAATAAAGCAAAAATGCACGTTTCAGAATGGCCTTTTATTGTGGCCAGCCTAAGGCACACCTGTGCAATAATCATGCTGTCTAATCAGCATCTTGATATGCCACACCTGCAGTGTTGGGGAAGTTACTTTTCAAAAGTAGTGTTTGCTCGTTACTCGTTACTTCTTTAAAAAAGTAATCCCTTACTTTACTTAGTTACCCTCCAAGGAAAGTAACTTTTTACGTTACTCGTTACCTTTACATTACTTTTATGTTACTTTTATGTTGCTCGACTTTGGGCAGAACCCCATCTCTGTTCCTAAATGTGTAGGCTTACATAAAGTTCTACTATGAGGACATAACAGATATTTCTTTTGTGCTCTTTATTATAAAAAAATGCCACAGAGCACTTAACAAAACATTGGGCTTTAGGCGTCAACACCACCACTAAACAATAATATCAAACAATATCAATATAAAATCATAATCATTAAGGGTTACAGGTTAGACCCAAAATAGGTGCAAAGCTAGTGCAAATCATATCAATAGGCTACTAAATAGGCTTGGGCTCGAAATATCATCATTTCCCCGGGGATCTTGAGCTCTAGCGCCATGCTAGCATGTTTTCCTTTCAAATGTTTGGTGAGGTTGGCAGTTCAGTTAACGGCAGTGGACACAAGTTTCTGGCCAGGGCACAACGTACACCTTACACTCACATTTTTCCCATTAGTTTCAACAAGTTTGAAGTAATGGGAATACCTCCATCCCTCGAATGTTAGCGTTGGCTGCGCCTGCTTCTCGCTTGCCATCACTGCTCTTCAGTCTTCATGCCACCACCAGCGGCCAGCCTCTATCACGTACAGTGTGGAATGAGAGCTCGTGCCTAATGCGTAAGCACACAGCTGAGTAGGCAGTGTCACTGTCACTCGTCCCTGGGAAAAGTAACGTTGCGGCGAATTGAAGAAGAAACTACGTTACGTTACCAAATTTTCCGTAGTAGCGCGTTACACTACTTTTTACCCGGCAAAAGTAGTTACGTTACTGTAGCGCGTTACTGTAGCGCGTTACTGTAGCGCGTTACAAAGTAACGCTGCACACCTGTAGGTGGGATGGATTATCTCGGCAAAGGAGAAGTGCTCACTATCACAGATTTTTTCAGATTTGTGAACAATATCTGAGAGAAATGGTTATTTTGTGTATATAGAAAATGTTTTAGATCTTTGAGTTCATCTCATGAAAAATGGGAGCAAAAACAAAAGTGTTGCGTTTATATTTTTGTTCAGTGTATGTGTCTAAATCTCTATACGTTTGCATATATCTGTTATTCTGCATGCCCAACTGTGCGCTGTACTCACCAGGCGTTTGATGATCCTAAGTGTTGAGCGTTGGATTCGGTGGGCCTCGGGGTGCATGTGTGTGCGCAGCATATGTGAAAAGCTTTGCAAACAGGAAGGTGACATGCAGTCACAACCCTCTCCTCCATACAGCTGGACCAGCATGGACAGACACTGAAGAGCCTCCTCAGAAACCTCCTGGTTTTCAGTGGACATCTACAAGGAGAGAAAATGACTTAATAACAGGAGCGATGAAATGATTCCATGCACAGAGTTTCTATTTACATCACCGTGGTTACTATGGGCCATGGGCTCACCTTCTTCCTCTAGGTGTATTTACAGGACAAATCATTAATATTATATTTGTTGTTGAAAATCGAAGGCCATTTCAAGTAAATAAATAAAACAAAAGTGACATGGAAGCATCCAGGATCAGTGTTCACTCTACACTGTGTGCATGTTGGCTCGATTACTACAGGTGACAGACCCCTTGCTAAATGAATTAACTTAATGCTCTCAGAAAATAATAATACTTGCCGACTTCTCGTCAGAACTGATTTTGTTCAACACATTCAAGTTTTGCAATTTTAAAGATTTTAATTAGATTCAAGGAACATATTGAAGCTTCTGCTCTTTCTATCCCGCTAATCTCCCATGGGGCAAAGGGGCTGCGCTGAGGCCGGGGGTGTGTCAGCTGCCCCCTTAACCCTCTCATACACAACCCCACACACAGACGCCCACCCAACACTCAATGTGTCAAGTATAAGTAAAAACCTCTATTGTGTCCCTTGAGACCTCTTCTCCTCCTCCCATTTGCCTACCCCCCCCACCCTTCACGTCTTCAACTTCCCAGGATGCCTCACAGTGCCCTCGCTCTTTCTTTGGCATGGATTCGCTCCATCTTTCTTCTTCTAACCTCGCCTGTGAACATGATTTGATTATTTCGCAGCTAAATTATTCTTCTCTTCTCCAACTCATGACCTCCTGTTTTTAATCTAAGTATCTATTTGTTTTGAAATACTTACAAATCATGTTTATTTTATTCAGTGTAAAGGATGTTGCAAAAGGCCAAACACTAAGATTAGGAAATTCAATTGGTTTTACTGTACCTTTATTTAAAAAAGACTTACATCTTAATTGAGAGATGCTGGTTGCAGATAGAGGAGGGAGTTATTTTACTACACATTTATAGTGGAAGAAGGTGTGCATGTATGAACAGCTTTTTAAGACTACATGACATTCTGTGCTGGCACTTAAAGATATAGGAGCCTCCTCTCATGACTTCTGTGATTTATATTTGTAATAAAAGTAGTATAATGACTGCAGCAAACTAGCGATAATGATCTGTATCAACAGATTCATGCAGTGTGCACAGAGCACACTGCATAACATCCCTACACTGATTACACGTGTAGCTTAGTCAGCATGTTTGTAGAAAACAAAGTTACCTGTTATTTAGCTTCTTTAACAGAATCCGCTGAAGGAACTAGACAGAGGACACAGAGTCCGTGCATGAAAGTGCATAACAAGCATTTTATACGTCTCTTTGAAAGTGGTTTACTGCACGACTGCTTGACTAACTTAAAGAACATAACAATATTCACACTTATTTGGAAAACAGCTAATTAAGGAAGAACTTTTAAATGAGCTTGAGCAGTATGCGCTGCTGTTTACAGCGCAGTGAGACATGGCAGAAGGTTTGACAAGTTGTCTGGAGGATGCTGTAGATGTAGTAACTGCAACACTGGCATATGGTTTTAATGGTCCCAATAGATTCCTGCTGATTAGATAAATAAGTCTGATATAGCAGAGTTGGTGTCGCTCCCTTCTGAAATCCCTGTTTATCTTTTAGATGGAATAGTTATGTAAGATGTAACTTACCTTCAATGCAGCACAGGAGTAGAGATCAAAGTAGCTTGTTATTAATAGAGCACACTCATTTGTGGGACCAAATAGGAAATGATAAGGCTTAAAAAATCTCTCAAGTCAAGGTGTGAGAGGCTGTACTGGCTGTTAGCAACTGAGAAGCAGTGGATAGAGATCTCTATCATTTGTATTATTCAGCCGGTTAACT